>NW_007731757.1:61018-61625 GCF_000696425.1 Galeopterus variegatus | reverse complement strand
GCCCCCGCCCCCGCCCGCCCTTCCCCCACGGCCTCGGCACGCCAGCCCCTCTCCCTCTCCCCACCGGGCGCACCCCCCAGATGCCTCCTGGCACCGAGCGCAGCCGCCGCCGCAGCACTTCCCGCTTGTATTGATCCCCTCGCAGCCCCGCTCAGCCGGCTCGCCCGAGCGCAGCGCGGCCAGCGCTCCAGCCCTTGGCAGCCCCGGAGCGGTCGGGCTCGGGAAGGAAACTCCTTGGGAGCGCCCTGTCCGGGGTGCCCTCTGCGCTCTGCGGTGTCTTTCTCTCTGCCTGGGGGGAGGAGGAGGAGAAGGAGGAGGAGGACGTCTGGTCCCGGCTGGGAGGGCAGCCGCAGCCGCCGAGGCAGCCGCCGCCGCCGGAAAGGGAGAGGCAGGAGAGAACGAGACTTGGAAACCCCAAAGTGTCCGCGACCCTGCACGGCAGGCTCCTTCCCAGCTTCATGGGCAAAGTGTGGAAACAGCAGATGTACCCTCAGTACGCCACCTACTACTACCCCCAGTATCTGCAAGCGAAGGTAAAGGGGCGCCGGGCGGGGGGTGCGGGAGGAGGGGCGGAGGGGGCCGCGCGGGGTCGGGCCGGCGAGCCCCA
>NW_007731757.1:1581-60517 GCF_000696425.1 Galeopterus variegatus | reverse complement strand
TGGCGGGCGGCCGACGCCTGGGGCCCGCGGCAGGACCCGCCGGTGGCGCGGCTGGTTGACCCCTTCTCCAGGGCCTCGCCCTGCGAGCTGTAACTCTTCGCTTTCCTCGGAGTGGCGGGGAGCCTCCGGTTCCCCAAGGACGCCCCTCAACCTCCCGCGAGCGGTGACTGGGGCGCCGGGGGTGGAGGCCGGGACATTTCCCTCCCGCCTCCGGCCCGGCGCGCCCGCCCCTCGCCTCTGATCTTTGTGCGGTGTGGCGCTTCACCTGGTTACTGATTTCTACTTTTACGCTGGTGTTTTGGGTAGAAAAGTGACCAAAGTTCACTCAGCGTTCATTGATGTCCCTTTTAATCTTCTTTGTAGCTTTTGCAAAGGAGGGACAATGGGCAGATTTCACTGCGGAGGAAGAAGTGACTTCGTATTTAGTTTGTTGGGTTTTTTTCAAACTACCTTGTATGTTTACCGCAGATCGATTTCCAATGTTGCTTTCTCAAAAGTGGCCCCAGCATACTCTTAGGTAACAACGGCTGATGACATGTAGCCAAACAAATTGCGACTGGCTTTCTAGGGACCCTGGGTACTTTGTTAGTGGACTATCTTATTTTTACGATGAGAATTTGATGCCTCCTGAATTCATTAAAAATTTTATTTGGACCCATGAAGACCGGAGATTTCACTGCTTTGGAAGCTTTTTCCACAATTTGGGAGGGCAGAAGTTGAATGCACCAGCCTTTTTCAGCCATTAACATCTCCTATCACACCTCCAGGTGCCCTTCTAGGTCACAAAAGAATCAGGTATGGATGCAGTGTCTGAACTCTCTTTGAGAGGTTGTAATCATGCCCTGCTTGCTGGCAGATGAGCATTTCTGGCCTGGTACAAAGAATCTCTGATTCAACCTTCATAAGCTTTTCTTTCTTACAATGTGTGTGGTCCATGTTGTCATATACCTACGACATAGCCCTGTATTTGTCCATGTAAAAAGGACACTTAGCCTCGAGACCAGAAATTTCCTAGCACCCAGGAGCCACATTTTCACTCCACCCAATTCCCATTTTACTTTGGGTCGCCAGGAAGCGGCAAGATGGTATCAGCAAGAATAACCATTATTTATTTATGTGTGGTTCTCAGTATTTGTTTTCAGGAACTTGAGGGAGATGCTAGTTTTTTGTGAGCTACATTGTAGATATTCAAAGAAATTTAGTGGCATAATCAATGCACTACCTTTTAGATCTCTTATATATTTAATGCATTTGTTTAAATTATGCAGTATTGGATGCTTAAAGGACAGCCTATTCAACACTTCACTATATGAATAATAAATACATACACTCAGGTGAAGAAGAAGAAAAAAGCCATGTTTCTGCAGGCACATTTACCTTAGTAATTTTTATGTACCATTAGTAAGTTAGAAACCAAGTACATAACATTTAATATAGCTAATGCAATGCCATTTGGCTTTTTCTGCCCTGTGAATAATTGAAGAGAGAGACAAACAGCAAGAGCCTGATCTAGTAATTAGGGTCAGATCCCAGAAAGCTTTAGGGCCCATTTTATGAAAGTGTGCTTCCTGCATAAAGCATTTAATATTGATTTGTGTTATGGTAAATGATGTTCTCAAAACATATTTTGCTGTTTCTACTATAAAATCTGAAATCCTATTACTGTGAATCTCTTTGTTTCAGGAGAAAGATACACGTACTTGCTTGACCTATATAATGTGGTATTAAAGTTTGGCAATGAAATCTAAATTCCGTATCATAAAATTATTTTGATTATCTCAGAAATAAGCATTTCCTAAAAATAAAAAGTGACTAGATGCAGATTTTAGATAAGCACAGTTTGGAACACATACCCCTTTTTTTTCTCCCTATATATCTGTTAGTAACACCATAGTGGTGTTGAGTCAATAAAAAAAAAATAGAGACTTTGTTGGATATGTAGTTAGTTTAAAAACAAGTGTTGCCTAAGCTACATAAAGAGTTAATAAACCTACTGAGAATCTGTTGTCTACCATTATGATCCTTGCCTGTGTGTGCTTTAACCTTCCTTAAATGAGTTAGAAAACATCACTGTTTAAAGTACAGTGATGTGTTTGCTAGTCAGAGCTGTTTTGAAACTTCTGTTTGGGAGTTATATGAAAAACTAAGGAGGGGCATGGTCATTTAAAAAGTGATATTTAACTTGTGATCAACAGATAGATGTCATTTTCTTTAATCAAGAAGGAATAAACGTGATTTTTTTCATCAGAAGGAATAGATGATTCCAGTTAAAATGGCACTTGAAAATGAGTTTTAGTACTACTTCTAAAAAGTTACATGCTAAAACATTCTTCTTGTGTTAATGATCCAGTCAGAGTTTGTTTTGGCAAATTTATTTTGTAATTTTTCCCATAAAAGCATATAAGTCACCTTTACATTTTATTAACAAAAAATAACATCAATGTGGCTGTATTAGAGCAAATGACCATACTGGTTTGCTTTGTGCTTTGACAGAAAGAAAAAAATCATTAGAAAGAGTAATACATCTGTACTAAACAAAAGTAGATGTGAGGATGCTGTGGAAAGGCAGGACATGGCTGGAAATGAAAGAGATTTGTAATTTTCATAATACCTTAGTGTGGAGTAACATAGATTTCAAGTAACCTGATTTTATACGCTGTTGGGTTTTTTTTTTTCATATTTCACAGTCAGGCTGGTCTTATTACAGCAGGTTCTCTTTATCACCTGACACATTTGTTCTGAAATGTAGTTTGATATAGCTTCCTAAATGTCAGCATATATTGTTCTAAAATTTTTTTGAATTTTAAAATGACATGCTATATTATGGAAAATTAAATTTAGTATTCACTTTTCTGCTGTAAAGAAAAATATTCTGGTAATCTAACATATTTTAACTTAAAAGATTTGTATGTACACATTTTCATCCACTGGCTGTATTAATTTCACTTATTGTAAAGGCAACCCTTGAATCATGGTCCATTTATCTCAAAGATACTACAACATACATTACTGCCAATGCATGTATGAAAATATTTATGGGGATTGAGATACTTATTCTATTTCTTTTGAAGAAAGGAAAATACAAAAGTTTCTTTACATGATTAGTTAGCTAGATACTTTGTACCAACTAAAAGCAATTTGACACATTTGTAATCTTTATTCACATAGTTCTAAAAATATATTTCTAAAATATATCAAAAACTTGATTTTTTAAGTTTTTTGTATGCAGCAGTATTGTTTTCTATAGTAAAGAAATGTTTTATACTAAAGAAATGTTTGTTTCTAAAACAAAACATAATTTTGTTTATAAACCATTTTTGTATAAGTGTATGGCAAAGAACATAACTGAACCTAGCTTCAAAATCTGAAAAATAATGAGTGAGATGATTTGGGATTCCTTTAAGAAAGGCTGCTAGGGGCCAGCCCTGTGCCTCACTCGGTAAAGTGCTGCGCTGGTAACGCAGAGGCCGCGGGTTCGGATCCTATATAGCGATGGCCAGTGCGCTGCCTGGCTGAACCTGGTACAGACCACACCGTGCTGAGGGTTGCATTCCCCTTACCGGTCAAATAAAAAAAAAAAGAAAGAAAGACTACTAGAACAAAACAGTTTTTTGAATTGGACTTTTGTATGCATTAATATTCTGCTGAATTCCTTAACTCTTACTTATTTATAGACAGATGAATATTGTATCAATCTATTTCTCCAGAAATTAGGAGCCATGATTTGCTACATAAAACTATTGAGTGTAATAAAGTGGATTGGAAGTACAAAGGCAATAATACTAAGACATGGGGTGCTTTGTGTCTTAAGAAATAACCACATTTATGAGGTGAATAAAGTTTGCTTAAATATATCAATTTAGTAATGCAATATTTTATACCGATGAGTAAATCTCATTCCCTTAGGTGAGTGGAATATTGTGACTGTGTGGAAGTGATAATGGAAGACTCAAGGTCATGCAAAAGTTAAAATGAAAATGTTATAATGCAACATTGTAGCATCATTCCTTTCAGATGGCTATTTCTTTTCAACATCCCAAATACTATTATTTTATATATTATTTTTTCTATCTCTGGAGCCAAATTTTAAGCTACTAGAAGGGAACCGGAAAAGATAAGTGAAGAGAAGTAGGAAATTATTCAATCATTTAGTGTCAGTACAACTAGATATACCTTACATTTTTAGCAATCTTGACTTTGAATTTAAATTAAATTGTGGGCAATTTCCATGTAACACTCTTTCAAGGAAAATTTTTTAAAACTTTACCGATATATTGCTCTGACTTTGTATTTTGCTGAATGGTTTATTGAAACTTTAAAATTATCCCAGCTTACTTAATGAGTGCTGCAATTTTAAGTTACAGGTTTTTCAGCTAAAGACAAAGGGATCTTTTTCCCTTTTCATTTTATTAAAGAGGGAATTCAGAAAAGAAAATCATTTTTCCATATCTGCTTCACCAATAAAAATAATGTGAGAAGGATCTAGAATGGAAAGATAAGTGCTCAGTAAAAATGACATGGACACTTAAAAAATGCTCAGTTAACTAAAGTTTATTTTCTCCATGCATGTTCTGGGAACCCCACTGTAAGCCTATCTTTAAAGGATATCAGTTCATCCTTAGTTCCTTGCTTGATTCCAAGAACAGTAGATGCTAAATAAATGCTTGCTACTGAACTATTATTATTCAGAAAAATTGCATGCAAAATTTTTTTAGACCAGAAAGATTTTCATACCAAAATCTACATATATATAATAATCTAGTAATTTTCTAATGAAATCTGAATATAGTTTGATTTGTGTTTTGATTTATTTTGTTCCTATAATGAAAACTTTCAAAAGTTTTGTGAGTTAAGATCCCTAAGATGAATCACGTATCCATTGGTCAGCGCTTAATTTATGGAATAGAAAGTGCCTTATTGTGCAATCTTTATTAATGAGTATAGGTGACAGAGAAAATCTCATAGTACTCAAACGGAAGAATGACACACACGATGAATGAATTGATGACTCAGTCTGTCTGTGTTTCCTATCATCAGTTCCCTACTCTACAACACAACCCAAACTGTTTTCTGCTTAATTTTAAAGAAACCCCCTTTTTTTTCAGTGTATTTCAGATTTGGTAACAATATTTATTCATTTAGTGGATAATAACTAAAAAAAAATGGGATTTGGGTGTTGAGAATTATAGGTATCTCATAGTGACTGACTATTGCATAACCCTAAACGTGACATTTGCCCATCTAGCTTTGAAATTGGGGGAATAGTTTTTCATCCCACTCATTGGGATATTGTAGGAATAAGCAGGAATATATCAAATCGCTTTTAAGTGGAAGGGTTTTATTCAATGTAAAATAGCTTATTTTAAAGAAAATGTAGTAATGATATGTCAGTTGTTTAAATGCAGCACCATAATATTTGGTATAAAGTCAAACCAAGTATTCAGAAATTGAACATCGGGCTTGAGGATTTTACAGGGATGAATTTAAATGTTCTGGTTTCTCTCCTGTATCATTTTAATGAATAAAGAGCAAAACCTGGTAGACCTTGGCTATGCCTCATGAGAGGCAGCACTTAGGTGATACAGAGGTTTACCACTGGGAGTTTGGTCAGATGATGCACAGTAAACTGTTTCCTTAGAACCATGTGTGTCGAATGCACATACAAATTTGAGCACACACACAAATTTGATAATAGAAACTAAACATTTCTTAATCTGATAGCTATGAGGAGGAAAGAAAAGTATAAAGGGGTCAGTGACAGCTAAGCCAACAACAAACTGAACATATATCTCACATAATCTAATTCCTTATTTTTGCTGAATGCATCAAGTCTCCTTAACGTAATTATGTGAATATTTTAATTTTTCAAGCAAGCACTGGAAAATAAGCGTGTCAAAATGATGAGAGAGAAATAAAAAGGAGAGGGAAAAAAGCAACATCTAGACCTCTTAGGGGGAGAAAAATGTATGAAACTGAGCATTATTGTTCTCCCTACATTACTTTTAGCTAATTCTTAAATGGATGCATTTGTCATTTTAGAAGATGGAAGATAGGTGTAGTATTCTGGATGGTGAATATGAAAACTTAGGTTCTAATATGAACAGTTAACTTGCTTATAAATCTGGCACTGTAAGCACGCAAAATCAACGTCTGGTGGATTATTTCCTACATTGGCTGTAACATCTGTATTCTGGAATTAGGTTAAGTTTAAAGCTGATAGCATATTGTAAAATTGCTGAGGCTCACAAAGGGCTGAAACACTAGCCAATCGATCCTATTTACTGAGTGACCCCAGAGGACCATTCTCTGCACTTGACATTGAGAAAGGTTAGGGAGTGGATTATGTGGTTTCTGCTCTCCAGCCCCTCACAAGCTACCAGGGAAGACAGAACAGACAATACAAGAAATAAGCAAAGACTATTTGCAAAATAGTACACCCAGAAAGCCAACATACCGTCCAAGGATCTGATTGACAGAGAAGGTACCAAGATAGATGTGAGATTAGAAACTCTGCCATGTGTTTTGTGCGAAAAAGGAAAGTGCTAAAAAAAAAAAAAAAAAGCTACAATAAAACTGGGAATTTTAGAAAGTGGGCTTTAAATAAATGAATGAAAATGTTTTTTTTTTTCTTTTTTTATTTCTGCTTTATAATCTTAAGAGTACTTGGAATTTTAAAAGAATAGCATTTTTTTTTTTTGTACTTTAACTCCTTCCACTGAAAGTTTCATATTCAATTTATTTTACATGATTATTTTTCCAGTTTTATGCTTACAAATGTGCTATTAGGCCAGCCTATTAGAGTTGCAGCAGGCTGGTAATGTAATCCTTAAATGATGACATAATGGTTATACAGAAATGTTACTTTTATTATTTTGAACCATTTGAAATGGTATTTATTTCTCCTAACTCATTAGCCTTGCCTATGGCAAAGGGGAAAAAATAAGTTTGGGGTTTTATAATGCTGCTAATTAGCTCATTGCTGCTTGCCATCTACACATTAATAATGTGTGTAATGTAACCTGGCATTTCTTCAGAAAATAACAGGTTTTTTTTATTATTATTCCTGATCTTTCATGGATATCTCTTACTGGTCATTATCCAGCTTTAATTATTTTTAAATAAGTTGTTATTCACCTCTGCAAATGGAACCAAGTGCTTTAGTAGTCATATTGTCCTTTACTTGGCCTCAGTGGGGGGCCCTGAATCGTCCCCCTGGCTGCCTGTTGAACAATACGTCTATGCAGTTGAGCTGCTGGGTCCCAGATAAACAATGATTTCAGGAAAAGGTTTTGTGCAACACAATGAGATCATTTCATAGATGTCATAAACAATTTTCACTGGTCTTGAAGGAAAAATGCATCATCTTCCCAGCTCTGTAAGTGTGGGCCCATTTCTCACAGTATCAGTTGTGTTTTTCTAAGAGTTGAAAACTTCACCAATGGTTAGAATGGCAGAATTGGATGGATACATCACGGAATATTGTACTCTCAAGTTAAGTTTCTTGGGGGGAAAAAATCAAAGCTGCCCAAAATGAATTTTATGTTATGCTTATATTATCTTCAAATAACAATATACTATTTTCTCCTGTTAAATATTTTTTAAACATGGTGATTTTGAGTTGCAATTAGAAGTGTATTTGTACCGGGGAACCTCTAAACCCTCCCTTACCGTAGGATTACAATAAAATATTTTCACAGTTTATATAATAAAGTCACAGATAAAGTGTTTGGACATAGGAAAAGTAAATTTTATTAGAAGTTTGTAATACTATCATCTTTACTTTTGTCCTCTCGAGAACAATTTGGATTCATTATCAAACAGGTTTTTGACAAATGTAGAAATTTATAAAAAGAAAAATTTGCCAGAAAAATTTATTTTCAAGTCATTAACTAAAATACTCCAAAGGCCCCCTGTTCCCTCTACAAAACACAGCTCTGATTAATATTCTTATTTTTTTAAATGGAAGTCTAAAAAATATAGGTTTCTAGTATCAGCCTCTTCTTAGGTTTCATTCCATATGATCACTTGCATACTTTTATTCTATTTGGTTTTTTGCATACTTTTATTTTTTAAAAATAAACAACATAGAAAAAATTGGCTACCAGATGATATTCTTTTCGTGCTTTATGTGATTGTTGAATGATTGGGTATGCCTTAACTTAACAAGTGGGTTGTGTTTCCAACAAGTTTTATTCCAGTCAATTCACTTGTCAGTTGGTTAATTAGGACTTGAAACTCATTTCATATATAAATTGTTATATTTAATGATAGGGCCCCCAGCCAACCCATAAGAGCCTGTAAAAGTAATCCACTTTATAATTCACATATACAGTAGGTCTGTACTAATCCTACCATAGAATCAAATCACAATACCAGATGATGTTTCTTGGAGAGGGGAGGCAAGTATTCAGTTGAAATTCCAGGAACCCATCTTTGTCTTCTTCAGGGGAGTGGGAAGATTCTTATAACTCGCCTAGGGGCGATGGGAAGAGGGCCTCCCTGCCGTCCTTCAACGGTGCTTGGAGCGTTTTGGACTGAGGAAGAGGTCTTAAGCAGATGGAAGGTGTGGCTTGTGAAGTCAGATGAGTCAGCAATTTGCAAAGCCATGAATGGTTGGTGCCCAGCTTCCTGCTGGGATCAGGCCCAGGGAGCCCCCTTCACTCCTAGTTTAGCTTCCCACTCACCTGTTTTCTTTTCCTGTGTTGGCTGCAGAGATAAGCTCTTGCTCCCTTTTCTGCGCCCCCCCCCCCCCTTTTTTTTTTAAAGCAGCCCAAGGGTTGCTAGTAGTGCTTTTCATCTGGAGCTCACCACTGGGTAAAGTCAGTCCATGGCTCTATATCCAGCAAGGGTTTGGACAGTCTCAAACTGTTTCCTTTCTCTGTTCAATCCTACTCCTGCCCCCAGCTTTTTTGGATTTACTTCTGATTACTAACAGGTGTGTGTGCTAGTGGTAGATCCATCAGGGTGACCATCACATGTAAGCTACTCCCACTTCATCTGCCCAAATCAGGGATCAAGTGTGTCCTAGTTTGGCTAAAAAATCTTTACTACCTCTTAATGCTGTAGATTATGATTAAGAATTTACTAACTACAATTGCACCTTTGAATCAGATTTTCTCTTCTGATTCTTTACGCAATTTTATATAGAACATTTAAATAAAATTTTATTTGGAAATGCATAAGTGTTTTATAAAAGTGCAGACATGAGGTAATACTTTGAGCAGAAGAGTACAGAATTAGCATAAGAGAAAGTATTTTGATGGTAAATGTGTAGTCCTAATGAGATTGGAACATAAATATGACATAGTCAAATGGTAAGCTGTTTACATTTTTTTCTTAAACTATATACTAAAATTTAAAATCAAATTTAAAAAATTTTAAATCACATTAATAAAAATTTAAAACCTTTTTTTTCTATTTCTTGAATATTTCACTAAACTATTCCTTATCTAAAAAGTAATCACAAAAGAGTTGCATCTTCTTACTTTGCAAAACACAAAAAAAAGGTTTGTTTCCTACCTGGTAACAGCTTCTCAGATTTTAATTTTAATGGCAGAAATCTTAGAGCTTGATTTTGATTACTTTTTTTTTTTTAAAGAATAGATTATTTTTTAGCATAGGATTTAAAATGACAGTGAGTGATATCTGGTGTTCTTTTCTACCCCTCTGTCTCTGTCACAAAATTCAAATTCATGTTTCAGCAGTACAGGATGTTCTTCAGTGCACATCCTTTGAGCCTTCAAAATTTGATTTGACTGTATGGTCTGACGATAGCATGTTCAGATAAGTGCATTGTGATAGTAATCTGTGTGTCTGGGCCCTAATGAACATCTGCTTTCTAGGGCGCCACTACTGCACCTTTCTTGTTTCCTCTTCCTTTGCCTCTTTGATTTGAATCTTTTTAAACCCTGCAGATGGGGTTGTTTTTGTTTGTTTTTCAGTATGCAAATACTCCTGTCTTCCTTTTTTTGGGGAAAAAAGCCACATATTTTAAATATGAATGAATGAACAGGGAATTTAAAAGGAGTCTGTAGGAAGCACACGGCAGTAGTTCTATTAACAGCTCAGACATACTATACCACAGTCATCTATTTAAGATCATATAGATGGAACTACCTGGCCATTTTACTTACTGAGCAGTCATCATATTAGGCCCTAGAAGTTGCAAATATGTAAATAACACACAGTTTTTACCATCATGGAGCACAGTGAGATAATTTTGTATTTGTTTATTTAAAATTTGTGTTGAGATAGAACATACATACAGTAAAGTGCACAAATTTTAAATGTGTAGGTTGCTATCCTCAGGTAAGAGCCACTCGGTGATGAAATAACATTTCCAGAACCCAGAAAGTACCCTCATTTGTACCAACCAAAGGTAACTATTAGTCTAACTTCTATCTCTGTAGATTGGTTTAGCTTATTCTTGAACTTCATAAAAATGAAATCATGTAGTATTCATCCTTTTGTGTTTGGACTATAGCTTATCATTATTTTTTTTTGATTCATTGATGATGTTATGTGTGCAGTTGTTGGTTCTTTTTTTTTTAATGTATGTAGTATTTCATCACAGAATATACCACAATTTACTTACCTGTTCTATTATTAATAGTCATTTGGATTATTTCAATTTGGGGCTATTATGAATGAAATTGCTGTAATTATTCTTATACATATAGTGTGTTCAGCATATGCTGTTACTCTTAAGAGAGGAATCTGTAGGCCATCAATAGTCATTTGGATTATTTCAATTTGGGGCTATTATGAATGAAATTGCTGTAATTATTCTTGTACATATAGTGTGTTCAGCATATGCTGTTACTCTTAAGAGAGGAATCTGTAGGCCATCGGGTATCTGTATGTTCAGCTTTGGTAGATATGTTTTCTACTCCTGCCAGCAAAGCGTGAGAAGTCTAATTGCTCTACATCCTCATTAATACTTGGTCTTGTCAGTCCTTTAGATTTGAACCATTCTTGTGGGTGGCATCTCATTATGGTTTTAATTTGCATTTTCCTGATGATTAGTGATGTTGAGCACTTTTTCATATATTTATTGACCAATTGGATATTGTCTTCTATAAAGTCTCTTTCAAGTTTTAAGCTCACTTTTTAAAAATAACAGTTTTAGTGAGATATAATTTACATACCATACAACTTGACTTTTTGCTCACTTTTAAATTAGATTTTTTTTTTTTTATCGGTTTGTAGGTTTTTAAATATACTCTGGATACAATCCTTTATCAGAATATTTTCTATTTTCAGTTTTCTTTTTTGCTGGCTGATTGATATTTTTTAATAAGTTCTTAATTTTAATGGAATTCAGTTTTACCAATCTTTCATGATCATTGCTTTTTGTGTCTTTTAAGAAATCTTTGCTTATTTCAAGGTCATGAAGATGTTTTCTTATGTTTCCTACTAGAAGCTATATTTTATCTTTCACATTTAGATCTGCAATCCATTTCTATTTAACTTTTGTGTTCAGTGTGAATAGGGTCAAGATTTGTTTTTCTTTTTCCTATGTGGGTATCTAATTGATCCAGAACCAACCAATCACTGAAAAGACATTCACCCCCTTTGAATTTCTCTGTTGCCTTTGTTGTAAGTCAGGTGACTACATTTGTGTAATTCTTTTTCTAGAATCTTGTTTTGTTCCATATATATCCTTGTGCCAGTACTATGCTGTATTAATTACCATAGCAGTACAGTAAGTGTATATTCAAAATGGTCTTAACTATTCTAGGTCCTTTGCATTTCCTTATAAATTTTAGAATCAGCTTGTCAATTTCCATAAAAAAAAGAAATCTGGTAGGATTTTTATTGGAGTGATATTAAATCTATTCATGTATTTTGAGAGAAGCGATAACACTGGTAGGTCTTCCAAACTGTTAGTATGGTATATCTCTTTCTTATTTATGAATTTATCACTTTTAAGTAATTAATAATAAACAGTAGAAAGTTACTATTCTTTTAAATACTTGTTTCTTAAGTACATCAGTTATTTCTTTAAGATTTATAGTATGATAACTGGCATAGAAGACTGAAGAAAATAATTCTTTGAAGAGAGAGAGAGAATATTTATTATCAGAGATCAAAATTAATTTTGAAAAGTAGCTTGCCACTGAAACCCTTTAAGAAGAGATGACATTCTTTTTTATTTTTCTTGCATACATCTCAAAATAACTGTTTCCCCTTTATACGCTTTTATTCTCCTTTTGAGGCTTTTTTAATTTGATGATGTTGTGACACCCCATCAGCCTGTATTATATATTTATAAACATAATAATACATTAAAAATTAGTTTTGTTTGGAGAATTTTCTGACATTCCTTATGATTTTTTAATATGCCCCTGATATTGTGAAAACAAAGTTTGAGGATTGCTTAGATGCTAACTTCTAAGCAATAGAACATGCTGTTCTATAGGCCTTAGTTCCTTCAAACCTTTTCTTAGATGTTCCAAAAATCTTATATACTTTTTTTTTCATGCTTTATGTTTAAGGTTTTAAGCTTTGATTATTGCCTGTTCACCAGCCAAAAACAACTACATAGAACCTTCAAAGCTTATTAGTTCTGGCTAGGTTAGCCTAGGCTGAGTAGGAGGTTGAATAGACAACTTCTGAAGCTCCTTTCAACTCTAAATTTCATGATTCTGGGAATTTATAACATCCAAGTATCACAGAATGTTAGAATTGGAAGGAACTTTAAGATCATCTGGTCCAAGCCACTCATTTTACAGATGAGGAGGGCTACCCAGAATGAAGAAACAGAAGTAGAGCTCTAGAGAAAGAAAGTGGCAGGAGGGACAGAGTTGGAGAGGGCAGCTCCTAACCTCACAGGACTGGTCAATGCCAAGTCCTGCAGAGGAAGAAAGCAGAAGGGAGACCACCCACGAGCTTCAGCAATCATTCCAGGAAGCTGATCACAGAGGTGGGTGGGTTGTGGATGGGGCCAGCGTAGCCAGCTGGTGTCTGAGCAGGAATCAGTAGTGGTCACTATGGCTGAGGTCATCATTAGTCTGAGCTGGCCAGATTTCTGAGCTTCCCACCACTAGCATGGTCGCTTCTCCTGGTTTGTCAAGAGTGTCCAGAGATGACTGTGTTTTGCTATTCTGTTTCTAACCCATTGCTGATTAGCTGGGTAGCCCACAGCTGGGCTCTGCTCGTCCTTCATGGCTAATGGTCTATTCATGGCCTTCTTCTGTTTCTGGATTCTTCCTTTACCACATTCCTGAAAGTCTTTGTTTTCATAGCCCCAGGTCTGGGGCCAACACCCTCTCACGTTTTCAGCATGCCTGGAGCTTTCCCACACTGGCTGGGTAGACTCCAGACTACATTCTTGCTAAACTTTCTGTATTCTGCTATCACTACCTGCTGTAACCTGTTCGGTCAATAACAACAAAAAACCAGCAAGGCTCTGATTAAACACCGCCTCTAAGACTACATTCTTGCTAAACTTTCTGTATTCTGCTATCACTACCTGCTGTAACCTGTTCGGTTAATAACAACAAAAAACCAGCAAGGCTCTGATTAAACACCGCCTCTATTTGTTGAAGCCACTCCTCTTGTTCACTGCTCTGATGGGACTCACCTTCTTCCCAGTGCCAGGCACTCCACACTAGTCTCTGATTTTTTTCTTGAGAGAGTTGAACATGGTTGGCAGGTGGGCAGCCTTTGCCACTCATCATACGATTAGGCTTCAGGAGCTCTGTTTTAATCAGTTAGGCAGATAACCTGGGAAAAACAAAATGCACAGTAGGTGGCATCGACAAGCCCATTGTGCCATTTGGGCACAGCTTTTTCCTCATGCTGTTTGGATCACATACTCATTAACTACAACAGCTGAAAATGTCATGACTGGCTATATGCCACACATTAGGAAAATCAAACACAGGGGAAATTAGGATATAGTAAGCAAATAAGAGAGAATGACTTCTATACTTTACAAAAAGATTCACCAACGAAAATGTCTCCTTAGTTCATTTCCATGTTTCAAAGATTATTACAGGTCACTAACTCTTTGACAGAAAGTATTAAGTTAAACCATCAGGAACCATGGTCTATTAAAGATTAATTAGATGTTAAGAAAAATGGTTTTTGAAATAATTTTTTAAGTCTGTTGGGAAAGATGAGTTTATTTTATTATGTTTGATTTACACCCAACTTCTTAGGATTGCATGATTGAGTAGAATTAAGGTGCAGCTGTAGCTAGCTTTGTTTGTTTTTGTTTATGTCTCAGTGTTTCAAGGGTCCTTTGCTCTGGTTGTTTCAAACCTTTTTTTCCCAAGTGTGTGTGATCATAACTGGTGAACTCTGGAAATGGTGGAATACACAGAAGAAACAACAGAAAGGACTGTGGGCAATTTAAAATCATCTTATCTATAAGAAAACCAAATTGTGTGTGGACCATTATTATTTGACAAGGTATCATAGTCAAGGAGGTTCCCGTGAGGCGGTATGTTTAAGGAATGGGGAGAGACATGCCTTTGTAGACAAGTTAGGGTACCTTTTTTACAGAGCAATTGACCGCTTGGGCTAGAAGATTCTCTTGGCTGGAACCAAGGGAATCGTCTTAAACCACATGTTGAGCCAAAACATTTTGCTGTTAATAATATTCATGCATAAATAAATTGTTCCAAATCTCCCAAAACACAGCAGTAGCCTTGTATTAAGATTTCCTTTACTTTAATTTTCAACAATGAAAGATGGGCATACTTGATACCTTAGAAGTCATGTGAATTATGTGTCTAAGTTAAAAATGTACATATTCAATCAGAGGGTTTGAAGTCTGAAAAGAAAGTAAAGGTTCAAGTGAGCAGATGAGGAATTATTATCTTTAGAAATACAGGGAATTTCCTATCTGATCCAAGTCGGCTTGCTAAACTAAGAGTTTCTGGTTTTAGTACCTTTCATCTGACTTTCTCAACATGTTCTGAAGCTTTTTTAGGAATATGCAGGCAAGTTGAAGCACATATATCAAATTTGTGTTGGTTGTATATGCTCACTCTAAAATCTCATTCTTAGGATGTTTAAAAAATGGAGACATTAGAGTTTACTAATTTGATTTTTCTTTTTTTAAATTATATTTTAACTTTCACTAAGTGGCATTTCATTTAGACTGTACCGTGTAATAAATTTACATTTAGGGGCTGGTCGGTTCGCTTAGTTGGTCAGAGCATGGCGCTGATAACATTGGTTTTTCATATTTATACTATTAGAAAATATCATCCAAAGCAGGAACCATACCCACTATATTTTCTTTATCTTTTCTCAGCACCTAGTGCAGTAAAACCAAATAGATGCTATTCACTGATTCAATACAATAGATCAGTTTGTTTAAATGAAAGGAGAATCAGTTTGGATTGAAACCTATGCCTGCTTTGTTCCCTGACCAAAAAAAAAAAAAAAAAATACATGTTATGTTAGGGAAAAAAAGACTGAAAGTCAGAAAATATGAGGAAAGAAAAAGCATAGCGTGACGTTAACAGTTATGAGCTGCGTAAGGATGTTTTGGTTGACACGGACCGCATATGCGAGGATGGTTCCATAAGATTATAGTGGAGCTGAAGTATTCCTATCACCTAGTGACACTGTAGATGTCACAGTGTTGTAGCACAACACATTATTCACGTAAGAGCGATAAGCTGTACCATCTAGGTTTGTGTAAGTACACTCTGAGGTTCGTACAAGGACTAAATCGCATAACGATGCATTTCTCTGAATTTATCCCCATTGTTAAGTGAGGTATGACTATATATGTGTATTTAGTAATGGTTTAATATAGAATTTTGTTAACAGTAATTGGTGTACATGCCTGCTTCACAAAAATGCAATATCTTTTAAGAAAAGAAATATATTTTGTTCAGTTTGGTGCCTATTACAATATTTGCACATAGTAGGTACTTAATAGATGTTTGTTCAATTGAATCCGTATCTTTGGTTTGCTAACATGATAAAGAGAAGTATAAGGCATAGACGGAATTCTTTAGGGATGAAATGCTTCAGCTTCAAATGCATATATGATTAGGACAAAAATGGGCTTTTAGTCTAAAATACCTAAGTAATGTTCTCAATCTTGAGCTTTACTATTAAATTTGATCATGGTGTCCTCAAAGGTGATTATTACTATTAAGATAGTCTGTTGGTGCCGCACAAACTCTTCATAAAGTACAAAAACAAAATATTCAATGATGATCTTAAGTTAAATATAGCAAATATAATGTGTATAGAAATAAATGCAGGCCCACTAAAATGAAAATTTCAACTCTATTAGTATAATTTTTTAAAAATACCATATGGATGGGGCATTATTATTAAGAAGCAATTAAATTTTAAAAAGCAAAATAAAAGGCTACATTTCTAAAATCTGTATTTCTTAGGATTAGCTGGAGGTCTCTAAGGGTTTAGAACTGCGGCTGGCAAGAATACATGATATCAGTTAGGATTCTGATAGGAACACATGGTATACTCAAACTTGGTATTGAAAGAATGTTTATTGAACAGGTATATTTACAAATGCGTTGGCAGTACTTAGAAACCAAAGTAGATAATGACATATTCTGAGGGCAGCAAAAGATTGCACCTTTACTATGCAGAGTCTGAAGAAGTGAAGGGTCAGAGCAGTTACCATCACCAGGAGGGACAGTCCTGGGAAGAGAGCTGCCAGAGAGGAGTGATGACCTTCAGCCAAGGACCAAGGCCAACCCATGTTGACTAGTCACCATTCACTCCCCTCCCACCTTTAGTACTCCTGCCAGCGCCCCTAGTGGAACCAATAGGAAGCCAGAGGGAAGAAGGTCCCAGTGGTGCAGGGAGTATGGTGCACAGGACGGAGCGGAAAGTGGAGAGGCAAATGGAGGTGTGGGGATCAGCAAATTTTGTTGAATAAATGAATGGTCACTTACTACTTTTCTTAATGGATAGTTTTGTTTCTTTTAGTTAACAGTGCAACTTACTACCTTCTTTAAAATCTGTTGTTATTACTCAAATGAGATAAGCAGTATTTAGTGAATGTCTGCTATGTGCAAAGCATTTGACAGGCCTGTTGCTATCAATGGTGGATAATTTTCTAAGAATATTAGCTGTTAGTGGAGTTGTACCTTGCTTTCCATAACAGATATATACCTAAAACAATCAAATACATATTGACATCAAATACTTTGAGGTGACATTATAAAGTAATTCAAAACACCTCATTTTAAGTGAATTGGAGGAGCTTACTCCTTGAAGCAGTCCGGTAATGTAGCTCTGTGTAGTAGAATGTTCTATGATGATGAAAATTTTCTATATCTGCACTGTCTGGAACAGTGGCCACTGGCCCCGTGCGGCTATTAAGCACTTGAAATCTGGCTAGCGTAACTTAAGGAACTGAATTTTTAATTTTTCGCCACATGTGGCTAGTGGCTCTCACATTGTACAGTGCAGCTATAGTAAACTTTAAGTAAGCACTCCCTGATTTAATTTTTTATTAATCCATTTTGAAATAATAAGTTGGATCTTGCAGTTTCAGATTTTCAGATTGCTAGCCTCCATATTTAGGAACCCTGTGAATTCTGTTGACCAGCCTGTAAAGGGAAAAGAAATCCAAAGTGACTAAAGTGGAGCAGGTCCTAAGGCTTCAGCTAATTAAAGCAAAGCAAAAAAAAATAAGAGGAAGAATCCTTTGTGTTATATGGTATATGCTTTACAGAGGTAGGTTATATTTATTTAGACTGAGTTGTATTTAAAAATAGACTACTGTGTCCAGGTATATCATCATTGAAAAGGATACTTCAATTAAAAAACAGTAAATTTATTTTTATGGTGTAACTATTCTGGATATTTGGTCCTTAATTTCCACGCTAGTTGCTTCCAAGTGTAGGCAGTTGGTTGCAAAGAAGATATTCAAAGAATGAAAATAAGAAATATACTCTGTACCCAGCTAGAAGAAAATATGACTGATTACATATTAAAGGTATACTTATCTTCTCTTACGGATTCTCATATTTAGTGGCTTCATCTCATTTGTTTTTCTTTGTGTTTATTGATGTATATATTTTTGATTTTATTATGTCTTTAATCTGATCTTAGAATTCTCTTCATCCTTTTTATGACACTTTTTTCTTCTTTTTAGCTTGTCCTCAGAAATCTGCATCATTCTAAGCCTAGAATCTGAAAAAACAATCACTTGAAGCTCATAGTTATTTCCTAAGGAGAAACAGATTATCACATCATAAATATGACATATTACCTGTAATACAACTGAAAATACTTTGCAGGACATTAAGTTCATAAATATTTGTTTCCTGGTTATTTTTATTCTGCACGAGCCTACCTTTTGCCTTCCTTTTCTGCATTATGCTTTATTTGATCTATCTTTAACAGGACATAAGAATTCTGAGACTGAGCATTTTAAAAGGAATGAGTTCTAAGTTTTATTATGACAAATTTTTAAAATGGCTCTTGCCAAGATTGTTTTTGTTTTGATTTGTTTGTTGTAAAATAACTTAAAATTTACTATTTTAACTATTTTTATGTATACAATTCAGTGGCATTAAGTACATTCCTTTTAGTACTCGAGTTCTTATTCATGTCAATAAAGAAACGTCTGCTAAAATCCCATCAAATGATATTTTAAAGTGGTATTAAATTAGCAAAGCTATAGTAAGCCCGTTCATCAACACACACACAAAGATCTTGTTCAAAATAGCTTTTTAAATGAAAATGTCACTTTAAATAGGAAGATGCTATTATTTTCCTCTTTCCATTTTACTTTTGAAGGAATTTTGTCAGAAACCCAGCTAACATAGAGACCAATGATATGGCATGTTGGAGAAAGATTGTGATTACAGTGTGTGAAATATGCCACTTTGTGACTCAACTTCCTCTAATGTATTTTTCAAGTCTACATATCTAGTCTGGATATTAATATATATTTTTTAATTTGTTCGTTTAATCAAATATATTAATATATATTTTTTAATTTGTTCGTTTTGAGATGATGATAATGCAATGAAACTTTTACTTTGTCTGATAAAGCACATAACTAATTCATAATGTTTAATGAAAATATAAAAGATAAAACCAGCTTTCTTCCACAACCTGGGTTCCTCTTTACTGTTGCCGTAGTAACCAGGTAAACACTAATAAAGCCAAATGGGCATCGCAAAAGTTTTTCACATAAATTGTGTTGAAAATTCTTTATAGGACCTTTAAAAAAATAGGGTATCTGAGTAGAGGAAGAAAAGTCTGAAGCAATCAATGGAAGAGAAGTAGTGAAACCTTATTTGAGTACAGAGAGAGTCGAGGGGGTTGAAATCTGCATTGCTGAGAAAGAGTTTTCAGACTAAACTGTTCTGGTATTTTATACCAATTATGTGCAGCAATTGCTTTGAATAAATTTTGCTGCCCTGCTGAGATTTCCTTTTTACAAATCCTGTAGCAATTATAAGATGGAGGTCTGGAATGTATAAACAATGTCCCTTGAACAGTAAATGAGCCTCATTCTTATAAAACTCAAGGGTAGGAATGTACTACCTTTTATTCTATAGTTCTCTGCCTTTCTTCCCTCCTTAACATAGCACAGAAACTAGTGTCTACTTCGAGTGTACAAAAGCATGGTTTTTTGGCTAAAAATACTTTTAAGTGATAAATTCCATCAAATTAAAATCTCTCTGTTGCTGTAACATGATAACCAGTGTACTTAATACCTGTTCAATGCAGCCATTGAACACTTATTTTTAGTATATGACAGCTAGAGTTAAGGCTTTTGAATGTTTTTGCCACAAAGAAATAAGTGTATCAGGTGATTGATACATTACCTACTCTAACTGGATTATTGTACAACATACATATGTATCAAAACATCAGACAGTACCCCATAAGTATGTATAATTACAATGTGTCAATTAAAATTAAAATAAAATAATAAAATACAAAAAAATAAAGCTGTTGATTATATATTCCTATTATATTTGATTACATTTCTAACCTTAACACTAGAATCTGTAACAGATTACTTTTTTTCTACAGACCTGGAAACAGAACACTGCACCAAGACAGTGTGCATGGGGGAAAAAATGACATCCTTAGAGCATAACATTAGGTGGAGTTTCCAAATGCTGGTTTGTTTTATGTGACAAAGTAATCTGCACTTATCATGGCAAACAATATATAAAATCCTAAAGACAAGTCAACTGTCACTTGGAGTTAACTGTGAAAAGCCTGAACTCCATTATTTTGCTTAAGTTACAGACCTTATACAATATTTACAATAAGGTTTGGAGAGTTGCCTAGCATTGGAATACATACAATTAAACAACATAGTTGAATGGCCCTTTTATGTCAGCATTGCTAAAAGACCACCATTATACTCACATGATAGTCATTCTTGGAACTCTTAACATAAACAGGAATAGAGAACATTCATTTGTAATTCTATCTAAGTGCACATGGGGTTTTATTTTATTTTATTCACATAAACCCCCATGGAAACTAAAGATAGCAATAATAAAGGGATCACTGAATGAGAATTATTTCTTTGACTGTCAAAGAAGGTAATACTTTTGTTTGCAACTGAGCGTAAGCACTCAGCTCTTTGTACTTTTATTTAAACCTGTATAAACAAGAGAGATTATATTTAAATTAATTACAAAGTGAATTTTATTTGTTTGAAAAGAGCATTAGAAATTAATACAAAATGCACTTCCTGGTTTCCTCTTTGAGACATTTTCTAAAATTAGCAAATCCAAAGAGAACAGAATATTATATATTAAAATGAAACAAAACACAGGCTAAATTTGAAGTCCACATGGTGTTTTGTTAAAGTTGGATTGGGCCAACTAAATGGTTATAGCCAAACCAGAAAGGTTGATCCTTCAGCATTGATAGTAACAAGAGGGAACAATATAAAACTGAAGCAATTTTTTTGAAGAATTATTTAAGAGATTGATTTTTAGTTTTGTGATTCAGAAATATAGATGTATATTTTTAATATACATATTGGATTTCCCCTGAAATATTTTTTCAGCTTCCCAGGGATGTTTGGTTTTATAATTCTGAAAAATAACTAACATCGATACCAGAATAAAGCATACCTATATCATCTGACACAAAAAGGCATGACTCAGTAACAGGAGGAAGATTCGAGCTCCATTTAGGGTACTGGAGCCAGTGACTCTGGCTATTTCTACCTCCGTTTTCTCTTCTATTGTCTGAGATTTGGGAATTTGTTAAGCATGTTTCTTGAGAGGTTTGCACTGCTTGACAAAGTTTATCTGTTATATGGCAAAAAAATAAAAAGACTGTGAACCAAAAGATTTACAGTATAATATTCAATTTGGCGGGAGCGCCGCTGCGCTTCCCAAGCGGCGCACTATCCAGTGTGCCACCGGGCCGGCCCCGAAATGTGATTTTTCATAAAAAAAAAAAAATATTTGCCTTTCTCTAACCCTGGCCTAAAACATAGTTTAGAGCCTTCAATACAGACAACTTTTTGTCCTTTACTTTCTCTTATAGTATAAATCCTTCTCCCCACTTCTCAAAATACGTAGTGCGCCTCCACCTATAATCAGAATATCTGAAAGGTTATATTGAGTCAAACCAAAGGATTTCCCCAAACATGGTTTTGTTTCTACTTTTGGAAATGCAGGAGGGACTTCTTGGAATACTAGTTGTCAGTTATAAGAGATCTACCAATTGCTCCAGATATCCCTTAAATAACCAACAGATCAATCATCTGTAAGTGTGACCAGATCAGTCTTGAACCTATTTATTGTGTTCAAGACATCGAGAGCAACGTGATCCACACGTATTTGTGAAGTACTACTGGCTTTTCTGTGGATCCACTTTCCCACAGCTCATCCCCAACATCTCATTATGCCAGTATGATGAAAGAGTAGAGTTATATGTAGATGAGATTTCACTATGGACTGTTTCTTTCAAATGCTATATAAAAATGTTAAATTAAGTAGACATGGGTCTGAGAAAGATCATTCTTGGAAATGAAGCCAAGAATTATATCATGATTCTTATGTTGATTTCTTGTAAAATTTGTTATATATTAAAGTTTGACTCTTAACTAGGCATACGGGGGATTTGAAGGTGGGAAGACCTATCTCCACTCTCAGAGAGAGTATGGTACAACCTGGTAAGAAAATAGAGTATAGTTAACAGACAGTAACAATCTCAGATGAGGGCCATTGGTGGTATCAGGAGAGATGTCTACAGAAAAACTGGAGAAACAGACCTCACTTCTGTCCAGGGGAGATCAAAAAAGCTTTATGGCTGAGGCAACGTTTGTGGTGACTGTTGAAAGATAACAGTCACGATGAGTGGTGGTGTTTGGGGGGAGGCAGCACAGAATAGGCTTGGTATGTGTCTTAGTCTGCTCAAGCTGCCATAACAAAATACCACAGACTGGGTGGCTTAAACAAAGTAATTTATTTTCTCACAGTTCTGGAGATGGAAGTCCAACATCAAGGTGTTGGCAGGGTTGGTTTCTGGTGATGTCTCTCTCCTTGTCTTGTAGATGGCCCCATCCTTATGACCTCATTTAACCTTAATTACCTCCTTAAAAGTTGTGTTTCTGAATAAAGTCACATTGGGCATTAAGACTTCAACATATGAATTTGCGGGGGGACACAGTTCCATCTATAACAGTATGTTTGAGGTGAACAAGAAGAGCAGTTCAGTGGATACAGTCTGAGGATACAGTCTGCAGTGGATTGTATGCCCCCCACCAGAGTCATTGAAACTTAATCCCCACTGTAACTGTTGAGGGTGGAAAATCCTATTATGGTAATTGAAAGGTGGGGCCTTGAAGAGGTGATTGGATTCTGAGGACCATGCCTAGTGAGTGGACTAATAATGGTGGTCATGGATATGGTTCTGAGGCCTTTAAAAGGAGAGCACATGAGAGTCTCTCTCTGCTTCCACTGTCTTGCAATATGATACCCTTTGTCACTGAAGCTACCACCAAGGAAGACACTCAGCAGATGTGTTCACTGGACTTTAGACTTCCCAGCCTCCAAAACCGTAAGCAATAAATTTCGTTTTCTTATATTCAACGGAAACGGACTAACACACTGTCTGACATCCCTGTAGGAAGACTTGGCAAGTGGAGTCCTTTGGGCAATGGGAGCCATTAAAGGTTTTAAGATAAGGAATGACATCATTTCAGGGAGATTAATTCAGCAGATGCATGAAGAATGGGTTGGAGGTGAGGGGAACTCTTAGGCACAATAAGGCTTTGTCTGGATGTATTTTAAAGTGGATCCTGTGAATACCTTGTCAAAGATCTCTTAAAAACCCCTACCCAAGGTACTGTCTATAACCTTTTAAATAAAATTAGTGTTAAACAGCTCTTTCGCTACTGACCACAAAAATATTTAAGTACAAAATGAAATGTGCCTGTCATGGTTGCAAAAGATATCTAACCAAAATGATTCTGCTTTTTTTCTTAATTACTTAAATTTGGAATTCCACTTTATAAGACTGAGTACTATGTAAATCCATCCTGCACAGCTGTAGGAATTTCCTGGCAGGTATAGACTATGATATAATTAAAATTCACTATAATATGGGACATTGCTGTTAACAGTAACAATGATAGTAATGACCATGATAATGCTAACATTTATTGAATATTTACCATGAGACAAAAGACAATTTTCCAAAGAATTTATATATATTCAAATCACTATTGTTAAAATATAATATATAGTTAACTATGAATATTTCTCATGTTAGAGTAAAATAATCGGAATAAAAGGAAGAGAACAACAAATTGGTGTGATTGATAAACAGAATAAATTTAATTTATAAATTTTGTCATTTTTTATATAATCAGGAAAATACCTATGTACTATGCACTGTGGAAAATGAATAATGTTACTGTTTTATACTGACAACTGAAAAACTATAATACGTTTAATTAACATATGCTAGAAAGTAAAAATAAATTGGGTTTACAGAATAATATTTGGGGAGTGTGATGTGGAGCTATTCCAAGCAGAACACCAGCTTGAATTTGTTTTTCTTTTACATCTACACCCGCACAACAGCCTCTTGGATTTAAAAATATATCTGTGCAGTTTTACTGTCTTGGCTCTGGGCTACTGTACTCAATGAAAATCACAGTTATCTGCATTGGGTTTCAGATGCTGCCAATGCAGGCCAAGCATCTTTTATTAAGAATCTTCTTTATCTTTTCTCCTTTCAGAAATTTATAATCCCTCCCCTGCTCGCCCCCCAACCCCCACTTTCATTGTTTTATCTATTCACTATAAGGTCAACTTTTCATCTCCTTTATTTTATTTTTTGCAATGAGTTAATCACTTGCAGAGTTATATTGTAGATTATGTATGTCCTATAATTACATATGTTGTCTTATGACAGCTCTCGGGTGCTTCCCCAGAGTAATTTCTGAGTTGGTATGTTTGTATGAGAGTTAGTTATAGGGATATCAATAAGGTCCTGAGAGAAATCAGAAGGTGTGGATATAAATGTTGAGACTAGTGACTCCTGAAGCAAAAGGGTATGTAGGGAGGTGAGTACCAAGATGGGCAACTAGAAACCGTTAGATAGTGATTCTGGTGGAGTGTTGTCTGACCGTGAAGAAACTAGAGCCTACTAAAAAAACGAGTTTGGAAGACAGCTGGAAGCTCTCAAGGCCCTGGAGCCCTGAGTTGCCCATCAGGTGCCTTGGTGTTTAGACACCTTGTGTGGGCAGAGTCAGGCTGCAGTGAGAAACAGGCCCAGGCAAGAAGTTCTGCATCCTGCCTCTCTGGAAGACAGAAAGTGTGCTGGTTTGAGTTAAGGTTGAAAGTGAGGGTGAACTTGGAAAAGAGACTGCAAGTGCAATGAAAGAATGATCTAATATGTAAACATGAACCAGACCATGTGGAATTTGAGAGTGTGTACCTATAATATGTCCAATTTGTATGTAGTTTATTCCCTGAGATTCTCTTTGTGTCTGCTTGTAAAGTTAGCCAACTCATTCATTCTGTATATTCTAAATGACTGTCTGACATGGTGCTGAAGGATCTGACTAGAGATGGGGGTATCCCAGAGGCGTGAATCCAAGTGGCTCTGTCTTTGGAGGAGAAACCTGCATTCATTTAGATGACGGTAACAGAACATTTCTCAGAAATGTTATTAGAGACTTTGTGTTTAAGGGTGTCTTGGGGCTGGGTGTTGGCGTATGTGTATGTGAGAATCCTAACATAGGTAAACACTAATATTATCATGGGTAAGGGCAGAACTAATGCTAATAAATAATTTTTTCAGCAAGCTGTTACTAAGCTCGCCCTGATACCTCTTTTCATGCAAGAGTTAGAATCTCTCTTGACCAAGAAATTAAATGTTCACTTTCTAAGAGCTAAATTAACACAGAGAAAAGTTGCTTTAATGATGCCTTACATCATAGGTGTTTTTTTTAAAGCCTTAAGGATGAAGTTCCCTCAAACTTTCCTGCCCCACATAGAAATTAATATCTACTTAATATATACATTTTAACCAAATGATCAAAATTACCTATTTCATGTGTAATACTGTTATTTTGGATGAAAGCTAATCAAGTAATCAGAAAGTAGTCTGTATGTGTTTGTTGAAACTGGAGTAATCCACATAGAAATTAATATCTACTTAATATATACATTTTAACCAAATGATCAAAATTACCTATCTCATGTGTAATACTGTTATTTTGGATGAAAGCTAATCAAGTAATCAGAAAGTAGTCTGTATGTGTTTGTTGAAACTGGAGTAACGAAAGTAAGTTTGCTTCTATGAAAGCTGACTTCTCATAGATACCCTTTCAGTGCTAGGTCATAAAAAAGCTGGCCCAAGTTTGGGGTGGCGTGCATTTACCCATCTAACCATTTTGTAACAGTACTATACCCATGTTGGCAAAACAGTCCGAAATTAAATCAGATAGAAACATGAATCCACATTCCCAGAGAGATTGTTAGTCAGCTTCTTATGAGCAGGAGTTATGCCTTAATTGCTTTGAAATCTCTACTACTCCACATAGTGGATACAACTGATAAATACTTGTGGAGTGACTGAGACCCCTATATATACAATATCACTTTATCCTTTTAAGAAAACAGCTACATCATTTCTTAAATTCTAATGCACACATTTCCCCCCATACTTTAACATCCCTGAAATCCAGGTGGAGATTACAGTTGGTAGCATGTTTCAGTGAGTCATCAGCCTGGATTGAAGCCAAGTTCTTCCAGGGGAGATGTGTAGATTTGTGTTTGCTTGTGGTAGCCACCTGGAGAGACTACCAATCTGAGACCACTTGAAATTAAATTCTCTGCTTGAGGTTTTCTTGTACCACACTGGTTGTATGGATGCAGTACCAGCTGGTAGTTCAAATTCTCAGGGGAGAGTTTTTTTTTCTTCAGCTAGTCATAAGCTTCAGACAAATGTGTTTCCTTGCTGTCTCTCAGTGTGGTAAGTTTATTTCTTGTTTGCCCTTCCCCAGAAAATGTGACCCTCTGGGATCTCAGCTTTCTGTAGCGATCTCCTATGAGATTCCTCATTTGGGAGTATTTTCTATTTATTAGTGGTCCATAGATTAATGGTGTATCCTACTGCCTATGGTGTCTTAGATTTGATGAAATGATGTACTTGTTTGGGTTGCCATTATCCAGCTGAGCCATGGCATTTGACAGTGCAGACAGGTTCTGCTTGGTTAGCCGCTAGTGGGCCCAGAAAGTTATTTTGTATAGAATGTGGTTATGGTGCCCTCATGGATCCAAACTTACAAGTAAGTCTAGGTGACAGTGTCTTAGCAGTTATTTTTGCTAAACCTGTTTGGGTTTGGGAAACAAAGTCCGCTGTAGTCCCTTTCATCACAGTTCCTTGCAGGGCCCAAGATTCATCTTGATATGGCACTCAGGTGCTAAGATCAGGCATCCAAGTGTGTTAAATGAAAAGTCCTGATTCTTCTCATTGGCTCTCCCTAAATACCTTCTCTATCCTTATGGCTAGGCTTCCACTTTGCACACTTATTGGTCAGCTGCATCCCTGTTGCAATCCTGGTAGCAATGTTTTCTCCCAGCTTTTTGGTATCACATGCAGACTAGAATGTCCTGAATTATATCTCTACTGATTAACGTCCTGTGCATTTCTCTGCTTCCGGAGTGCTGCCAGCACTTTCTTAATGCTTTGTTCCTGGGTGATTCTCGTCTTCTTCAGGAAAAGAGACAGGAGGAAGAGAATTAACATTTATTTATTACATACTATTGCCAGGCACTTTATGAAAGTATTTTATTTATTCCTCACAACAACTTGTGGCAGATAGTTATTATTGTCCCATTTTACATAAGAGAAGACTGAGGCTTACTGAGGTTAAGCACGGGCCCAAAGCCATCGAGTAGGTAAAGGTTGAGCCAGGATTTGAAACCTATGTCAGACTTCAAAGTCAAAGTGTTTTCATTTATTTTCCCTCTACCTCACTGCTTCCCTGGAGGCAGACCTTCACCTAAATTTTTGTAGGCTCACTTAAGTGATTTATTTACAGTAAAGATTCAAAACACATTAAGAAGTCAACAAAAAGCAGATGCTGCATCTGATGGCATTATAGGTGTGGGCTCTGAAGCTTGAAATTTGGGCTTTAATTTTGTTTGGTTTTGTTTTTGTGTGTGTGTTGTATACATGTTGGCTTTTGGATACTGTGTTAACATTTGAGAAATGAGTACGTCAGATAAAAACAAAAGCTGAGGCCCTCACTCTTCCAATTCTGAAATTTAAAAATCTTAAAATTAGCGTGACATCTGCTTTGGTGTCTCATTTTCACATGGATGTCTAATTTAGAAATTTGTTTTTTTCCTTTTAACTAGGGTTTGGCAAAGCATCAGTTGAAAGCAAACTATTTTATATTTACATTTAGTTATATTCTGAGGTATCTCTAGAATGTATCACTACAATATAACTTAGTGAATAAATTTATTGTCATAAAAATTATTTTAGAAGCTTTGGTTTTTATAGGTATGATTGACAGACTTAATGTAACTCACTTGGGATGGCAATAAATTGCAATAAAAGTATAGTAAAACACTTTGACTGCATATATACCATATGAGAGTAATACATAAATACATTTTAAACTAGCAAACACTTTTCTGATGTGTCAGAATTATCAAGACAGGGAGGTTTTGTGGAAGCTGTATGATATTCGTAATTACTAGGTAAAGATTGAAATTCTAGAAGTGTAAATATGTGTGTGTGTGTGTGTGTGGTGTGTAGCCTGACCAAGGCCTAATTTGTTTACTTGGCCTCTTGCTCCCTGTTGCTTGAGCAATCCCAAATATAGGTTTGGATTATCCAAACCAGCCTTATGATCTGATGAGCTCTACTGTGAGCTTTGCTGATTGGTGCTCACACTCAGGAGAAGGCTCTAGAGAGAAGAGAGAATTCTGCTCCACAGTCCTTAGTCTTGGTTTCTGAGCCATGCCTGCTTTAATGATTGCATGCTAGGATTCCTTACTCCTGACATTGGTTGTAATGGGGTTAGTATCTGACTTTTTCTAACCCTTAGACCTGATGCTTCTTTGAAGGTAAGTGATACTCAAGGTAGCTTGCCTGCAGGACTGAGGGCTGACAAGTGATGACCAAAAAAGTGAGGCTTCCCTTATCTTTATCAAAGAAGGAAGTTGAATGAAAAGTATAGGATTGAGTTGGGCAGGAGCAGTCCTACTGGAGTTAGCCAACAATATTGGGGCTTGATTTTTTCAGTATAGTTGGCAACGTATATTTGTTGCGCAAAGATTATCCAAGGCTACCTTAGAGAAAAACAGGATGAACATGACTTTTAATCTTGAATTTGTAGAGAATGGAGTCATAAGATTTTGGATGTGCTGTTGTAATGGCCATGACAAATCCAAGTTTTACCACATCACATATGGTTTCATTAATAGTGACAAGTTGGCCAATTAGTCTGTCTCTTTGGAAAATCTTCAAAGAAAGATCAGATTATTTGACTTTTTGTTGTTATGATTGTTTGATAATAACTGACTTTGCAACATCTTCAAAACTCATTTGCTTAGATGCCCTTTTACAAACTCTGGGCGAGAAGACAGTTAAAGATAAATATCGACAGTTATATTTTTGCAACCACAGTATCATGCCATTCTGTAAATAAGCATATTGTAGTTACTCTTGGGCAATTTCAGACCTAACAGAAATTCTTCCCTTCTGTATAGAGAAACCTACATTGTGGAATATGACAGAATTCCTAAATAGGAATTAGTCCATTTTGTGTGGGCAAGTTATTTTCTTACTCTTCATTTACCAGGATTAATGACATGCTCAACAAATATATGTTGAATGTAAGAGTCAATGGGCAATCGAATGAATGTAAGAAAGTGTGTAACTTTTAAATAAAAAGTATTCAAAGCTTCACTACTTAAAAAAAAAAATGTTACATTCAGAAATCTGCAGAGAGAATATAAGAGATACCCATACTTGAAAGTATGAACAGTTTAAGGCAGTGGCCATATATGTTTCACCTTCTTTTTTCTTTTCTTTTTTTTTTGCTTATTTTATCATCCATTTATGTAAGTTCGAAATAAAGAAAAACTAATCTACTATGACATAGATGAAATACTGATTACCTTTGGATGGTAAATACTGGGAGAGACTACAAGTGGGATTTCTAGGGTTCAAAATCACTAAAGAAGTAGAAGATTTGTTTTTGTTTGTTTGAATCTTTAAAAGAAAATGTAATTTTATTAATTTTTTTTTTACATTCTAGGATGTTGTTGTGGAACAGTTTGGAGGGAAGGGGGAGAGGGGAAAGGGGAAGGAAATGTGATGGAAGAAGAAGGAAGGAGGAGGGATGTGATTGAGGCCTGTGGCACCCCCCTCATTCCCACAGGGGAGACTGGAGGCTTCCAGCAGTGGCTTGGTCATTGCTGGGCTGGGTGCAGATGTTAGGGGGGTGTGGAAAAGCCCTCACCCCCCACCATCCCAGCTTTGGAACCTGGGGACCTTCTTGCTATGGCTTGGTGGTGGTCACTGGGCTGGTTGCACATGGGGGGAGCGTGGCTGAGGCCCTCAGCCCCCCACCACCAAGGCCTGTGACAGCCCAGGGCATTTCCTGCTGCAGCCTTTTATCTTTTTACGAAAAGTAATAAAATATCACCTTCCTTCCTTCCTCAGAGGTACCTCCCATCAGGAATTTTGAGTCTGCTCTTCATATTCATACTCTCCCTACATTTATGTATGTTAATAAAACAATATAGCACTGTATTTTGTTTTTAAACTTATATTTATGATGTCATACATAGTCTGTATCCTTCTGCAATTTGTTCAACATTGTTTTTGAGAAAAGTCCATGTTGATTACATATATATCTATTTTATCTGTTTTATTGCTGAATAGTTTTGTTTTTTAAATATACCATAATTTACCTACCTGTTCACTGATGCACATGCAGGTTGTTGCTGCTGGTGTCACAGTGACGGGCCCTGCGCAGGTCTCTGTGGGCATGTGTGGGGGCTTCCCTGAAGCGCATGCATCTGCAGGGGGTGGGGGAGTTGCCTGTGATGTGTGCTTCCCGAGGGCTGTCTTGATTTATCCTACCTCTAGCATGCAGGAGAGTATGTTTACTCCTTACGCTTTCAAAAAGGCTTGAGTATGTAGTTAGTGAGATAGGTAAAGTGGGTTTGTTTTTCTTTAAGTTCACACTGGGTGGCTTAACTGCTATTTAATTTTGCAAAATTCAAATTCCTTTCCGTAACCTTAGAGTAAGGCAACATAATACACAAAACACTTGTGAGGAAGAAAGGGAACAGCCATGGAAAAAAGTAGGAGACATGGGGTTATAAACGCTTTTGTTGCCCTCTGGTGAGTTTGCTGTTAAATTCACTGGAGTTCATCTCATGAAGGGGCTGGTGGCTAAGCTTCCCGATTAAAATCCTGGTTGATAAGACTATGTAATAATCATTTTTCAGCCCTAAATACTTAGTCTTGTATCAGCCTGAACTTAGGTTTTTTTGAGGGGATATCTACTATAAGTAGATATCTACTGAAAGGTTCTGGATTAAATAGCTTAAGTGAGTAAGAATCAGCTTTTACAGTTACTGGATTAACCATCCTGACAACTCAGAATGTAGTTTTGAACCTCTTTTTTCTAGAGCAGATATCATTTCTCTATGTGGAAACTACATTTAGCAGAAATGAAACCCTGATTTTGTCAGAAGAAAAAAGTATTATGACTAATTTTATGGATCATGTTTTTGTTCTTTTTTTTTTTTTTCGTTCTCCTGACAGTGTTTTCTTCTTAATTCTGCAGGAAGAGCCCATTTCCTTGCCGTGTTTGTCCTTTAATGTATAAATAGCAAATATAAGACTGCATTTTAAACCTCACATGACTTCCATTCATCTCAAGGGTTCATTCTTCAACTGAAATGCCCATCTAAATGTAGAAGTGATCATGGCTAATATGATGTGCCTTATCTTTTGCCCAAAGTCCCTATTCTTCTTGCCAAATATTCTTATTGTTGAGAGTATCATTTCTACTTACCCATACTAGAATATCAAAAACCACCTAGTTTTAACCATCTGGGTACCACTCACTGCCCTTGTCATCAAAATATCCCATTTTCCTTATTCTTCAGTTCCTTCCTTTCCTGCTCTCATCTGACCAGTGTGGTATGTTGAATTATAAGCCAAGAGAAAGTCTCCTTTAGGCTGCTACCTAGAAACCCTGGGCAAAAGGCATATGTAGGAACAGAGGGCAGGGATCATGTCCTTGTTAATTCGTTATAGTACTTAGCACATTTGTGAAGTCGGTAAATATTAAGCACAAACTCTTGAGTGCCCACTTGCCAGTTATCTATAATAAATGGCACAAAAGCAGATTGTTTTTTCTCACAACACAACATGCTCTCAGGCCACTTGAATGCTCTCTCTCAGATGAATCTGATGTACATCCACGTTTGGGGCCCACTGGGCTAAGCAGAAGACAACTTGGAAGGAAATTGGTGGGGGACAAACATGTAGGCATTCCCTAGCTAAAAACAGTAATGATAAACTTGTGTGTTTTCTGTTGTTCTGGGTCATCTGCTCCTCCACTTGCCTCCTATCGTCGCAGAAAACTGAATATCGATTGAAAGTATTAAATCAAGAAGATGGCAACGGTGATTCCATTCAGCTGCCAACGAGCCTGAGGGATTCTTTTACAGCTAAGCAAATGGCCACATGACTAATGCCTAGAAGAAAATAACTAGTGGGTCTGCTGTGGATTGATGGAATTGTATCCCCCAAATTTCATCTATTAGATGGTTAATTCCCACTATAACTGTTGAGGGTGGGAAATCCTATTATAGTAATTAAAAAGTGGGGCCTTGAAGAGGTGATTAGATTGTAGGACCATGCTGTACTGAATGGATTAATAATGCTGGTCAGGGGTGTGGTTCTGAGGGCTTTTAAAGAAGAGCACGTGAGTGGTTAGTCCCTCTGTGCTCCACCATTTTCTGCCACGTGAGACCCCTGCATTGCTGTAAAACCACCACCAAAGAACACTTACCAGATGCATTCCCTGGACTTTGGACTTCCCAGCCTCTGAAACTGTAAGCAATAAATTTTGTTTCTTATAAATTACCCAGTTCCAAGTATTTAGTTATAAGCAACAGAAACAGACTAATACAAAGTCCGAGGGAAATTAAACTCTTTGTCCTTTCTACAATCCCCTTTCTATTATTTTCTATTGGAAATTTGTTTTTGTGAAGAATTTCTGAGTCGTTTGCCATGAGCAAATACTTAAGTGAGGCTAATGGAGTATAGAGCAGTGAAAATGGAGGTTATAACTCAGAGAGGAAGGCAGTGAGTGGCAGTGACGGATGGGAGCCAGGCTGGGTGTCATCCACAGTCTTTGCAGCCATGTGTGCACACTGTGGTCCTGTAGCTCTCATGAAACTAGACCAGCCATAGTGATGAAGGAGCAGGCTCTGGCCCTTCAGTGGCAGTTGTGCTGACTTTACAAAATTAAAATGAACAGGACAGGAAGTCACACCCTGTCCTTCCACTTACTTGAATTGGAGAGAAGTAAGTTCTAGAATTTTGGACAAGGCCACAGCCACCCTCCATCTCTCTGATGTTTGTAATGCCACGAACTGCACTTTATTCTTTTCATCAGAGCATTATTATTGTTTGTTTGTTTTTTAAAGCACATATTCTAAGAGGCATAATATTAAGCTTTATTGCTTATTTAACTCATATAGTAGACTGGAGGAGGAATGAAGAGGCCAAGAGGGTGCTGTCTGTGTTTAGAAGAGGGAGGTGTGACAAGGTCATGGGGAGGGGAGGCTGGAAGGATGGTCATGTTTTAGGGAGCTTAGAGACCAGAGAGAAAACACACCTTCTTCTTTCCCACCTCACATATCCATTCAATATTAGTGAGATCAGTCAAGAAAAGTCAAGAGTGGCATTAAAAGGGACCAAAACAGCCAAAGAGGAAAATATACAAACGCAACAGGGTGTCTGATGGCCTGTGTTAGAGAAGGGAGGAGGCACTGGTATGGAGCAGCCGTTCCAGAACTTCCTTCCTGTCCTAACTAGCTGGCGGATAACCTGTGGCCACGCGCCACTGACCTGTGGCCTTACTCCAGCAGTCCTACTGTGACCTTACTCCAGCAGTCCTACTGTGACCTTAGAGACTCCTAGTCTCCTTGAACCCTCTGAACCACAGTGTCCTGATCTGCAACACGGGGGAAACAAAGCCTGCCCCACAGAGCTATTGCCAGGATTAAATTGTCACTTGCACAGCCCCTAGTTTGAGGTATGTGTGTGATCTGTGTTGATTCCCTCACCTTGTGGTGACATGCTAAGTGATGAAGGCACCAGATCTGGTCACCACCTTCTTCTCTGACTTGGTGTCTTTCAGAGTCATTAAGTGGCTTGAATTCTGATTCCCCACAGAAAAGCAGATGCCTTCCCAAATGTATGACCAGAGCTGGGGCATTCACCTTGATTGCCATGCTTTAAGTAAGGGTGGCACATTTTGGGGAGGAGTGGGGTCATCACCTGCTTCAGGGAGTGTCTACCTTCTGTGGGTCCAGAGGTATGTTTTAACTTATCTACAAGGTTAATGGATTTAATTATGTGTTATATTGTAATTAAGAATCCTTCCCAACTGATGATCCTGGTGTAGGAAAAGCCATAAATCCTCCCATTGCTCAGAAAGCTTAGGCTTGAAGTAAAGTGTTTAGAGGAATTTCCTCTCTCCTAATATATACATTTGTGCACATTGGGTTCAGTCAATACTGACGAACTGATCTCTTAGAGGTGTGTGCATTAGACTTTTAGCTCATTTATTTAGTATGTCAGTGGCTATGCTTGGAATATTAGTGTCAGACACTGTTCTGAAACATTACTTTCCAAGTAATGGAAAAGTGGAATAAATCATTTATTGATAACTTTGGTCATAAAATACTCCCTGATCACTGGAGGCAATAAGATTAACCATGTAACATACGAAATAATATACCATTTTGGTTAACAGTCAATAATGACAAATGGAAGGAAGAAGAAAATGTTTTTAAAATAGGTCAGAAACATAATGCTTGGGTTTGTTCATACTTCTGTTTGAAATTTCTAAAGATTCGCATATGTATCATTTTCAGTTATTTGACATATGACATTAAGAATTAAGGATTTTAAAGTTTCCCCCAAATATATTTAATCTTTTAAGCATTTGTGCTGTTAAAAAGATCATGGAAGATCAAGCCAAAGCATTTTACTTGTATCTTAGAAGCAGAAAGAACAGCAGTACTTTTTGTGTGGTGTCCTGTTTATTTTTCTAAGGTGAAATTAAATGTCATGTACTTGGGAAGCCAATGAGAGTTTTTTCTGAGGGAAATGACAACTTAGTAACCCTATGAAATAGCAGATGCTTATGGGAAGTAGGAATAAATACGCCAGTGTTAGGAAGGAGACAAAGAAAGCCTGAATGAACATGAGTGAAAATTATCTAAAGTGCCATAGACACTCTATTAACAGGATTATGTGGAAAACAAATGTGGAATGATCCTAGGCCAGACAGTCTCAAAACATAATTGTATCACAAAAAACAATCAGGCCACATGGTGGGTATTAGGTCTTGTCTCCAAAGCAGTATCATAAAGGTGCTGTGTGAACTAAGGAGCTATTTCAGCTGATGCAGTTTTTGCTTGGGTGCTTCTGATTTGTAGTTAAAAAGAAGTCAGAGCAGAACATAAAGGCTGTGTGAGTCTAAAGTGAATGCAAGGTAAGGGTCTGTCCCACCCAGTAAGCCATCTCTCTACAACTCTGTGTGTGGATTATACATTATTGGCCTTTGTGTTCAGAAAGTTTCTCTGGAGATTTCTTTCTGTTTGTGTGTTCAGAGCCCCAGGAGCCGCAGATGTGACCAACAATTCTTACTGCAGGTCTAACGAAGCTTTTTGAGGTGTGGTTGCCATAATGAAGACCTTTCTTCTCTATGTAAAGACTTAAATCACTTTAAATATGAGTAAATTGGGAAGAAAATGCTTTTTTTTTTTTTTTTTTCCACTTAGCTTAGTTTTAAGAGGCAAAAATCTTCTGGAAACAAATTAGATTTGTAATTAACAGTGGTAGTTAAGATTATTATTTCTTTCAGTAATCTCTATGGTTAATTTAAATAAAGATAAAATTAGATTTAAAATTTAGTTAAAAAATTCAAGAGACCTATACTATAATCCATAACAGGAAAAATAAAGGCATCTGACATTTTACATTTGAAAACCACAATATTTTATAAACACTGTTGGAGTAATTTGGATTATTGCTCCTCAAGCTAGTCATCAAATATAGACATTAATTATTTTCCAAATGAGTGGTTCCCAGACTTCAGGTTTTACAGACACTAAAACTATTTTTCCATTGGGAGCGCTAACAAAAGACTTCCAGATTTTTATTTTCTGTATGTGGGATCCGAACCCTCGGCGGGAGCGCTGCCGCGCTTCCCAAGCGGTGCACTAGCGCAGTGCGCCACCGGGCCAGCCCAGAAAATGCTTTTTAACGTAATTTGACATTAGAAATAACTTCTTTGGCAAGTTTCTGGATCCACTTTATAAATATTGACAATTTTCAAGATCATTGTGAAGAAATGAAGGTACATATTAATTCAATTACAGTCACTGAACTAAAGTAAATATCCAGGGTTGTATACTATAAAAAGTATTACCTCTATCCCTACCATCGAGCATAATATGCACCGCTGATTATCAATTTAATAAATATTGGTTAAATAAACATGAATTGGGACAACCAGGCTGAAATAGAATTAGGTCTAAATGGGAGAGATGGGTTTCTGAATAAGGTGATCATTAAAGCTTTCATGTTATGACATGCAGAAACTGATGCTAACAATATTTTTATTCCAAATATTTAATATGTGTTAGAGAAACCTATATTTCTTTGCATATTTGTTTTACTTCCATGCTATAATCAGCCTCAGAGGTGGTGAGCTGCACCCAGGAATGCCAGGAAATCACTGAGGAGGTCATGTGGTGTGTGGAAATGTGACCTTCAGGCTGGCTCCTATGAATGCATAGGCAGCACTGCTCAGCTGACCATGTATTATATGTTGCCTGTTTAGTAATCTCTTGTCTGTGTTCTGAATCGTGTCTTATAATTTCAATGTGGATTTGTGATATTATTCAATAGTTACCATGTTGAAAATACATAAAGCAAATTGTGGTTATTACTTGCAGCCATTAGTACTGCCAAAAATGTTTGTGTTTCTCTCCCCCACTTCTTCCTCTGCCCATTGGTGGCAGTGAAGTTTAGGAGTTAGAAAACTTGTGATTGATCCCAGCTCTGCTACTTACTAGCTATGACAGCCTAAGTGAGTTGCTTAATATTTCTGAGCCTCAGTTTACTCCTCTGTAAAATGAGAATACTACTGCTAATCACAGGACTGTCAGTCTTTTCAACCTCTGTTAAGCTACACAAAGTCCCTCGGATTTTACTAGCTGAGGTTTGCTGGAAAAGTGCACAGTTTTTTGGTTTTTTTTGGTTTGGCACAATATCTCTACTATTATTGTTGATAAGTCAGCTCACAGAGCACAAGTACAGGTCAAAGTAGACTTTATAAAAGTGTGTTGAATTGAACTGAGTGGAATTCAGTAGGCAGTGGTTGGCACAAGAGACAGTCGGAGAAATAGTTTAATTGGAGGAGAGTGGATTGCTGCTAGAGCTCGGGACCCTAACAGCAGCAAGTGAGAGTTGATAGCCTGGCAGTGAAGGCATAGACAAAGTATGAAAAACAGGAACAACTCCAAAAACTTCCACGTGGTGCAGGAACAAATAGTCCTACATGTTTTAGTAACTCTTCAGGTTGTTTTGAGGCAAAAACAAACATCATAGCTAATGTTTAAATTATGCCCTTATTAGCTCACTTGATTAAAGTACGTGTGGTATTGGTAACACCAAGGTAATGGGTTCAGATATCGTACCATCCAGATACCAAAACAAAACAAAAATAATGAATTATGTTCAGCCTATTGTGAATTATTAAGAGAACTTTAAATTATGCCCAGGATATTGTGTTTAAGAAAGAAGAGAAATCTAAATTATGACTTAGGAAACTTTCCATTGAAAGGATTAAGATAACAATCTATATCCTATTTTATTTATACCTCAGTCATCTAGATTAAAAACAGCAACAACAAGACTTACCTGGAATACATTTGCAAAAGCTCCAGGCAGACAAAGCTAACCTCACATTCACATTCTAGCTTCCTGATAGTGGATATAGCAGCAGTTTCCTCATCTTTCATGTGGAAATAAAAATACTGTTCACCATAAAGCTGGTAAAAGGTTTGAGTCAGATAAACCTTCGATAGCACTTAGTACAATGCCTAACACATAGTATGTGCCAAATACATTAGCTTTTAGTATAAGGTGGATTATTATTAATGTTACAACTACTTTTTTTTTTTTTTTTTTTTTTTACCTGTTTAAGATTTTCTTTTCCTGAAACTATAAGTTCCCCCTCTTTAACATTGCCTGTAGGTCCTTGCTCTCTACTGCCTTGTGTGGTCTGCATTTCCCTTTCTTTCATTGATTTTCCAAACATTGTTTTTGCAATGAATAAATCAGTGCCCACAAAAAGCTTGGGTAAGAAGTTTATATTACATTGTATGGGATGGTTACAATTTTCTCTCTGCTCTCTTGCTTTGCTTGGCTTGGTTGGATGTCGGCTATTTCTTTGGTACCCGGCCCATTCATGTTCACAGTTTTCCTTCCCGAGTGGTAAGTAATGCCCATTCGGCCCTCCTGCTTGCCAGCTACAGTCCATAAACTGAAGGGTGAGTGTGTCCTGTGCTATTCTTCAATCTGCAACTATATTTCTCCTCTTCTTTCCTGTCACCCTCTCAGGTTGTTAACATGCTTTTGGTTTAACAAAGTGTGACAAGAACATTTTTAAAACTATACTGTGTTTTATCTACTTTTTGTGACGTAACCGTAACTTGAGTGAATTTGTTTTCAACAGAAAGAAATATTGTGACATTTCTAAACAAACAAAAATAACAGCCTTTACTGTTTCTTCTATACCATTCATAAAGCATCAGCTCAGGTAGAAAAGGCCAAGTTTAAGTTAAAATGAAAAATTTGAGTTTCAGTCAACATTGGATGCTCGTCTTTATCTTGACAAGAGGCTTTAAGCACTTTAGAATGACAGCCCTGATTAAACATTCGATGGCATGTACAATGTGGCATTCTAGGAACCAGGGTCCGTACAATAACTTTGTATACCTGAAGTATGTTATTCAGAGAAACAACAGCAATGGAGATGGTTTGGGTTTAACTTTTAAGAATAATCACAGACAAATATTTGACTAATGAATATAATATTTGACTGGCAGATGTTTAAATATTATTCTAAGTGTACTGAAAAATCAAATAAACAAAGAACTTTTCCATTCCACTAGTAATTCTACCTAAAGGAATTTTAATTACACACTTCAGAGGGATATTTTAAAAATGAAAATCTGATCCCATCATCCCCCACCCAAGCACACATGTGTGCGCGCGCGCACATACACACACACTACATAAAACCTTTAATGGCTCATTTGTAGGTGCCCCTAGAAGAAAGTGCAGTCTCTTTCACAGAACCAGCATGCCTTAGAGGAGCCCTAAGCTGACTCGACTTACCTGCTTCTTCACCAGGTTCCAGGCACACTGGCCATCCTTACAATCTCAAATGTGCCAAGCTCCCGCCTGCCTCAGGACCTTCCAGGACATTTTCCTTCTTTTGGAATGCTCTTTCTCCGATTCTTTACTTGCTAATTCCCACACAATCTTCACTTCCTGTTGTCATAGCTGCTTCCTGAGAGAGTCCTTCCCTGGTACCCCGGTTTAAATTGGGACCTCAAAGTTGTCATCTCTTGTGATCTCCTGCTTACTGCTGTTCTTTTCCTGGTTACTATTATTTGTAATTATACAATCATTTGTGTGTATCTTTAGCATCTCATTCACAATTGTGTACCTAGTGCCTAGCACGGTGCCTGGCAAAGAGTGAGCAGTTAGTAATTGTGTGCTGAATTGATAAATACTCACATAACATTGCAAGAAAATTGTAAATAATTAGAATGGTGTGTTGTCCTTGAGCCTCTTCAATGTCTGGTTTGAACAGTCCACCTCTTATGAGATTTCCTCAAAGAAATCATTGTGGTATTATCTTAATTTGGATAGCAACAACAGGTAGTTATGGCATTATGAACGGGAGGTAGCAAGAAAAAGTAGATATAGCTTGACTTTGATAGAACTCATAATATAAGCAGAGACATAAACATTTATCTGACTCTTTGGAGGGCCATATGATGAGTGCTATACATGTGGTAGTTCCCACGGGCTTGTGTTTTTGGGGGCAGGTGGACACAATAGGAGAAACTTTCCTGGAGAGATGACACTGAAATTTAGTGGGTTGAGAAGGAGGAGTCGAAAAATTGAAGTGCGCTGAGGTAGAGGGGGCATCAAAGTGTACACTGTGTTCAAGAGGTTGGTGAGAAGTTCTGTGTGGCTGGGGTGGTGTGGAGGAGAGGGGATAAGAAGAGTGGCAGGAAATGACACTGGAAAGATAGACTGGGCTGAGGTCCTGAATCATTTGGCTGATTTTGCTGAGGAACTTGGGTGTTGTTTTGTAGGGCGTAGGAGGCTGTGACATGTTTTAAGTATGTAAGCTAGAGAGCAGGTCTGTGTGTCTGAAACATAATGCTGGAGTTCCAGGTGAAGATCTTTCTAAAAGAGTTGTTTCGATGGAGAGGTGGCAGTGACATGTTGAGTGCGTACAAAGTGAAAAGAGGGCAATGAACAGAAACCAAACTTTGCAGAAGTTACGTTCTTATGGGGAGAGAAACAATGAAGGGGCCACTTTTTCAAATCTGTCTTTTTTTTTTTTTTAATTATGAAAGCAATACGTGCTTAATAGAATCTGGAAAATGCGGAAAACTATAAAAAAGAAAATAAAGATTACAATACAGTATCTAGAAGGGAAACAGAGTCCAGAGAAAATCCTTTTAGAATGGCTACAGTAAGAGTGGGGATTTTTCAAAAGGATCCTGAAGGATTCCCTTATAGAAATCCTTTAATTTATTTCTTTTTTGTAGGCCCTTGATTCTGTCCACATAGAAGCACTTTTCTTAAAAATCAGTCACAGTATTAAGTAATGTATTTAAGGCAGGTCAACACAAGTTTCAAAATATTGCGTTGGGAGCTACTTTAGTCTTTATCTTTGTCTTTGTTTATTATAGACTGGAAAAGGAAGACAGCCTTTCCTGCATTTTGGGGTCTCCAGGCTTTTACATATATCCTCTCCTCTATCTGGAATAGTTCCTCCTGCTGTCTTCCTCCCCTCTTTTTGCCTGGCTAAGTTTTGTTCTTCATTCAGGCCAATAATGTTAGGGATAAAAAGCTTCATCATCATCATAACAGTAATTGCAGAAACATACATTGATCACTTACCCAGTGCTTTTCACTGTAGTTAGTGCTTTCATTTGTTATCTACTTTGTTTAACCTTGCAAGAGTCCTATTTGGTAGGCACTATTGTTACCCCATTCTACAGATGAAGATACTAAGGCATTACAAGGTTAAGTGACTTCAGCAAATGTAAATATCACAACTTATCACTTTCTCAGGGAAAGCTTCCAAGTTAGGAACCCCTGTAATGTGATCTCATCGTTCCTAATTTCTCCTAAGAGACTTTCATCATGTTAGTACTTGTTTGATGGATGCCAGTGTTCCCTGCTAGACTGTATGCCCCACGAGGGCAGGTTCTGTCTGTCCCTCCTGCACCCTCCGGTGCTTAGCTTTGTGGTTATCTGGCAAGTTGTAGGGTGTCCAGTTAACCAACCACTTGACAGTCATGATCACCACTCTTGTATAAGGCCAGTGTAAGCCCGTGATGCATACTGACCTGGTAAAGGTACCCACACTGGAAAGGAATACTTTAGCTCGCCATGATAGCCCTGGGGCCTTGAGATGAGGTCTTACGGATTTCCTGAGGCTCAGAGGCCTCTGGATCAAACTGTCTCTCTCTCTTTTCCATCTTCTCTCAGTTCCTGTAATTCCATGGAGCCTTCTCATAACTGATTGGATTTTCTGGGCCTTGAACAGAAAATCATATTCCCATGGAGATCTAGATGACAGGGACTTCAGGCCTGCCACGGTTGATATCCAAATTCTCTGAGCAGTCTCCTTTAAGGGGTTCAAGTTTGCTTTTATTCAGGCTTTATCCATCTGGTTTTCACTGACCTTCTAAGGCTTTATAATTTTTTTAAGAAAATTAGATGGAGATTATAGAAAGATGATTTTTCAGGAAAATGCTGCATTAAAAGCTTCATTTTCATATCTTGTCTGAATCAAAAAACTGTGAAGGCACTGGAAGGTGAATACTTTTAATTCACTAGGTTAATCTTTTGAACACAACAACCAGCATCCAAAGAGCAAACATTTAATTTAGTTTAACATAAGCAAATAGATTTAAAGTTCTTGATTATTTCTTTAAGTTAATACAAGGTGTCAAGAAAAGAAGCACATTATGAATCGTTTCTTCCAGTTTTAGACATTTGAGGTTGGTTTTCTTGTTGCTTTTTTGTTTTTTCCTTAAGAAAAATTGGTCACGATATTAAGTAAGGTATTTAAGGCGGGTCAACACAAGTTTCAAATTAGTGGCTTTGGAACTACTACAGTCTCTATCTTTGCCTTTGTTTATTTATAGACTGGAAAAGGAAGACAGCTTTTCCTGCTTTTTCAGTTTCCTAATGATGATATCTCAGTTTATAATGATTTATTCCAAAGGAAGAAGACATTCTTTCTACATCTGCAGAAGAAACTACTGTTAAAAGCTGGGTTAATGGTCATCAAATCTGAGTGGTTAAGTGATTTCCACCATTTCACTTAATTTAAAAATTAATACAACTTTATAAAAGAAATTATTAGCCTAAAATGTCTTAGAACTGGTATTATGAAAAGAATATAAGAATAGATAGTATTAAAAAAAGATAGAAAGATAATTGTTGTAAGCCATTGTATAACTAACTGATTGTTGCCATATTATGGCTGGTCCTATTATCGAATTTTGTTAGTTTTTGGCGTGAAATTAATGTTAATGTGGCCTATGATCTGATTACCCTATTTATAAAAATATTTTCCAGTGTTTTACACTCATTTATTTGACAGACACTTTCTAAGAGTGCCTAGTGCTGAGGACTCAGAGATGAACGAGACCCAGCTTATAGTCTCAGGAAAAGGAGATGATCATCTTTTCCATGGTTATCAAGGGCATCATCCTGTTGTCTATAAGAGGTAATGTAACATCTTGTGACCCCTGGTGCTCAGAAGAGCCATGTTCTTTAGATCTTCAAGTACCATTTTAGCAATCTAGTTATGAATAGTAGAAAGAATGGACTGAGACTCATTCATTAACCCAATCACTCCCAAGTGTAAATGGACATTTGCAGCAGGAATGTCCTGTGCTGCGTGCTAGTAATATAAAAATGAAAGCTGCATTGCTGCCTCCAGGAACTTCTAGTTCATTTGGGGAAACAAAATAAAAATATAGAATTTTACCATCCAGTGCAGCAAGTGCTTTTATCCTTTTGTAATCATCCTTTTATAATAATGTCTATTTTTATATTCTTTTTATAATACCAGTTCTAACGATATCAGTAAGCATAAACTGAATGGAGAATCAAATAGAATCATCTAGAAACAGTGATATGGATTCAGCAACCCTATTTCATTTTCCTCCTGCAGCTACACTTCCCAGCTTCTTTTGCAGTAAGTTTGAAGCCCTGTGACTGAGTTGGGGCAAGTGGAATGTGTGCAGAAGTGATATACACCACATCATGACCCGGGCATAACATCCTCTGCACAATCCTTCACGATCTTTCTTCCTTTCTGAGATGACCCTGGAGGCCAGCTGCAAAAGATGGCAGCATTCTCAGGTGGAAGCAGCCAGGGTCCTTGAAGGATTGTGGGCAGCTCACTCATCCACATATAAATACTACCCCCCACTCCAACAACACTGGACTGTAATATAAATGAGAAGTAAACTTTCATTGTGTCACTAAGGTTTGAAGTATATTTTTTATAGCAGTTAGTCTGTACTAATTAACGTACTCTCCTATGCACTCTAAGGCTGCCTGTCCAGAGTAATCATTAATTAGGTAAAGAAGAGGAGGAAGAGTGTTCCAGGTAGAGAGTAGCATAGGGAAGGGAGAAAGCTTGGACCATTCAGTCAACAGTAAGTAGTATTCGGTGTGGCAAGGGTGCAGTGGGAGTAGAGGACAGTGTTGATGAATAGAACTGGAGAGAAAAGTCAGGGAGAGAACATGGAAAGTTTTGTGGGCCAAGCAAAGAGGGAAAAATCATGTAGACCTGCAGGGAAAGCAGCTTAGGGATGGAGAATATAATGGTGGCGTTCAAGCAGTAAAGAAAAAGAGCTAACCCAGATCTAGTAATTGGTTTAAGAGGGAAAAATCATGTAGACCTGCAGGGAAAGCAGCTTAGGGATGGAGAATATAATGGTGGTGTTCAAGCAGTAAAGAAAAAGAGCTAACCCAGATCTAGTAATTGGTTTGATAATAGAAATAATTTCTTTCTTTTTTTTTTTTTTAAGATGACTGGTAAGGGGATCTTAACCCTTAACTTGGTGTTGTCAGCACCACGCTCTTCCAAGTGAGCTAACCGGCCATCCCTACATAGGGATCTGAACCCGTGGCCTTGGTGTTATCAGCACCACACTCTCCCAAGTGAGCCATGGGCTGGCCCTTGAAATAATTTCTTAAAATAGAGATAATTTTTAGTAATGGACATGCCAAGTGGGTTTTCTTACATACACAGTCTCCAAAGGTATGTAATCATAGAGACTTGCACTGATGCTGACATGGTCATGGATACTGACTGGGCATGAGAAGAGTGAAGGAGCTGGGGACGCTGAGCCTGAAGAAGAGGAAACTGAGGACCATAATCATCACCTTCAAGTGTCAGAAGGGATAGCAGGTAGAAGAGGGGTTCTGCTTGATGAGTGGCCACAAAGGGTGAGTTAAGACAGGTTAGTAGAAGGGTAAGGAGACAGATTTACACTCAGCATAAGGAAGAACTTTCTCTCGTACTTGCCTGAAGAGTCTTGGTCTATCCTGGACAAAACAGCAACGAGTTTTGTGAACAGAAAGAGTGCAAGTAGACTGGCTTCACAGCTCGGGGGATTGTCACGGAGGTGGGTCAAGTATTGGATGAGTGTGGGAGTAGGTAACTTTTGGGGCGTTTGCTTATAGTCTCATATTCTTTGATACTTGTCTGAAATTTAAAACTTTTTGAAAGCTGATGTTACTTAAATAAAATCTGATTTCACTGTAAGGGAAATGAATGATATAAGGTTGAAAAACTTCCAAAGAAAGAAAACTGTGTTTGCCCAAATGTTTTTCACAGAATTAATCATTTGACATTTAATACGTACTTTTCGTTGAGACTGATGAATGTACATTTAGTCTGGTTAATGTAGCTAAATGGCCTTGCAACGATATCACTGAATGGTGTCTCCAAGAGAACGTCAAACCCAACAGCAAGGCAGCAGGGGGAGTGAAAAGGCAGATACTATCTTCCTCTGAGATATTGGGAGAAGAAACTTTCCCTTAACACCCTTATTTATCAAAGCCAGATAGCTCAGCTGTTCTGAAACTGTCAGAATTTCTCTCACCACTACCTTTGAACTGATGGATGAGGATTGGTCTTGCTTACTAAATGTGCATTGTAGCAAGACAAAAGTTTATTTAAAATACCATTAAGATGCAAACACGTTATGGCTCCTCTGAAGGCCTTCTCTTACAACATGAATTATTCAAATAGCTTCTTAATAACTGCATTGATTTCCACAGTTAAAAGCAGATCAGATTATGGAATCTGCTCAATACCACTTAAATGTTTATAGATGTTAGAGTTGACGAAGACCTTTTAGACACTGATAATTCCCTTCACTAGATCAGAATGCTAGAATCTGGCACTATTAGTAATGCTCTGTGATTATCTTTAATAAATTGGGAACACTATAACTGCAGCCATTTAAGGTCTTCATTCTTATTCCGTTTTAGTCCCAGAGTTATTGCCCGAAAATCTAGTTATGCTAAAAATCTGACCAAAACCTTTTACATTTGTATTGATCAGAAGCTTTTATGTTTCTTTTGCAAAGATCAATGTAGTAAACGTGTCTTAACTTGCATGTATTGATGTGTATATTTTTAAATATCTATGAATATTTATAATGATGAAATCCAATAAGATTTCAGTTTCTCAGTTGCTTTTAGTACTCTGTGAAAAGGTGAAAGGGTGAAAAGGAGAGAAAGTTTACTAGTATGAGAAGAAATTATACATTAAGAAAAAATTAGATCTTGTGTTCTTTCAGATTCTCCCCTATTTGGAAGTTCCTGGGAAGAGTAATTTTCATAGTGTCTGAGTCTGCTCAGGCTGCCATAACAAAATACCATAGACTGGGTGGCTTAAACGATAGAAATTTGTTTTCTCACAGTTCTGGAGGCTGGAAGGCCAAGATCAGGGTGCCAGCATGGTCAGGTTCTCATGAAGGCCCTCTTTCTTGGTTTCACAAATAGTGCCTCTTGCTGTGTCCTCACATGGCTTTTGCTTGCAGGGCGTGGTCAGGCAGAGAGGGAGCGAGAGAAAGAGAGAGATCTTTCCTCTTCTTATAAAGTCACCAATCCTATAGGATTAGGATCTCCCCCTTATGACTTTATTTAACCTTAATTACCCCTCTATAGGCCCTTCCTCCAAAAACAGTCACATTACTGGTAAGAGCTTCAACTTGTGAATTTTGGGGAGACACAGTTCAGTCCACAGCATGAAGGCAGTGGGCTCTGGAGTCACATTGCCTGAGTGTTAATGTAACCTGGGACAACTCTTGCACACACACACACACACACACACACACACACTCTGTTTCTCAGTTTTCTGTAAACTGAGAATAAAGGTAGTAGTTATTTCATATCTTTATCATGTTGAATAAATGAATTAAGACATGCAAAGAACAGTGCGTGGCATTTATAAAGTGCTCCATTAATGTTAGTTATTATTATTAAATATCTAACTAGATATTTATGCCTTTAGCTTTGACCTTTGTAATTTTATATATGTGGTCTCTAAATTCTTCATGTTTATATATAAAATAAATATTGGCATTGGGAATTCACAGTATGCCTTGAAAAATTTCCCCCTGAATCTTGATAGATGCTTAGATATATAAGGGAAATTTTATTTTATAAAATTCTTATAAAAAAATGGTTCCCATCAGTGGTGTGTGTGTGTACGCATGCGCATGCACAAGTGGCTGGTATGAGGATCTGAACTCTTGACCTTGGTGTTGTAACACCAAGCTCTAACCAACTGAGCTAACCGGTCAGCCCAGTTCCCATCAGTGTGGATTTGGTCACCCCTCCCCGCCCAACACTGGAGAATGTCTGCCCTCCAAACAGACTCAGGACTCCTCTGTCCATCATCTGAAGTTTGCAGGATGGCATTTTGCACGTTCTACAAAAATAGGGCATAGTAACTTTTCTAGCAACAGAAAAAGGAATTCTTTACTTTTTCCATTGTCCCACTTAACTCTTACACACACACACACACACACACACAGACAGACACACAGACACACACAATTTCCTACAAGAACAAATGGAACACATGGCTGTAGCCTTTATTACTGTGGAAATCAACATACTTCATTCAGAAGAAGAAATTCAGTAATCTTTGGACTGTTCCTAGGATGAGTTTGGGGTCAAAGATATCCCTATTTAGTTAGTGTCTTGGAAAGCTAAGTAGAAAGCAGTTGACAACTTACCAGAAGCTCTTCAGGTAAGGTACAGTGGCCTAATTCATTGGCCAATATTCTATTTCCTCTGTTAAACTGAACACTGAATGGAATTTGAAATGAATTAAAAGGGTGGAGAAAGTGCACTTAACTGACTCTCAAATAATAAATTATTTTTCATGATTTGCACCTTACTGTCATGCAGTCTGCAGCCCTACTGGACTCCTTCTAAGTCTGGAGGAGGAGCTATGTTTTCCTTCAGGATAAATCAAGGTCATTTCTATTTGGCTGGTGAGGTTTTAAAAAAGAAAAAAAGCAGGAAGGAAAGTGCGCATGAGTTCCCTTAGCACCTTCCTAGTAAGTCCTTGCCCTTTCCTGCCTTCTGGATTTACATTGCCTCCCTATTCCATTTTGAGTACATGACCAAGTTGTGGGTATTTTACATTTATAAACATTTCATTCCAAATAGTTGTACTTATGAATCAAATTATAAGACTTTGACTAAAATTAGAAACCTAAGAGTCTTTTTATATCAGAGCTCCTGCTTTAAAAAAAATCACAGTGAAATATTTATGTAACACAAAGTCTCTAGCTACTGTAGGATGTGCAGTTTAAATGATCTATCCTCATAATACTTCTCTATATTAGGAAGGCTAGTTCTACTAGAATATTGAGTGTAGTAAAAAGAAAAGTCAGCATGGTGTGGGCACGTACAACTTACATGGAAACTAAGGTGTTTAAATTTCAAAAATACTGGGATACCACTATTTCCCAAACTACAGGTAAATATACTATTAAGAAACAGTCTGGGGAAAAACAAAAGTGAACCTTACCGTCTATCTCCACACTAAAAGTTAATTTGAATTGGATCATAAACCCAAATGTAAACTCACAACTATAAATCTTTTAGAAGACAACATAAGAAGATGTCTTTATGACCTCGGGGAAGGCAAAGATTTCTTGCACATGACACAAAAAGTACAAATCATAAACTTAAAAAACTGATAAATTGGACATCATCCAAATTAAACATTTCTGCTTACTGAAATATAGCACCTTTAAGAAAATGAATAGACAAGTACCAGCTGGGAAAATATTCACATGCATCTGACAAAGAACTCGGATCCAGAATACATAAAGAATTCCTGCAAACCTACCATAGAAAGACTAACAACCTAATTAAACATTTAAACAGGCACTGTGCAAAAGAAGAAACATTAGACCTCAGGAAAATGCAAATTATAGCCACAATAAGGTGCCATTTCACATCCACTAGAATAGCTAAAATAAAAAAGACTGTCAACAGCAAATGTTGAGGAGGCTGAGGAGCAACTGGAATTCCCAATCATTGTGGGAATGTAAAATGGTCTAACCACACTGAAGAACTGTTCAACAGTTTCTTTTAAAGTGAAACATACATTTACCACATATGACCCACTTTTAGGGATTTGCCAACAAAAAATAAAAACATAGGTTCACAAAAAAGACTTACATAAAAATGTTTTTAGTAGCTTATTCTCTAAGTCAAAAACTGGAAACAATTTAAATGTTCATTAACAGGAGAACGGATAAATAAATACTCTTATAATGGAATACTGCTTAGCAATAAAAAATAAACTACTAATTCAAGCAACGAAATTGATGAATCTCAAAAATATGCTGAGTGGAAAAAAGCCAATTTGCAAAAAAAAAATCCTCAACCTGTGATTTCATTTCCATGAAATCCAGATACAGGCAAAAATCTATCATGATAGACATCAAATAGTGGTTGGAGAGGGAGTTGACAGGAAAGGGGCATGAGGGAAGACTCTTATAGATGGAAATGTCCTATGTCTTGTTTTGAGCGATGGTTGCACAACTGTATACAATTGTTAAAAATCACGAACTGAGCACTTAAGATCTGTGTGTTTTATTCTGTGTTAATTATATCTCAATTTTTTAAAAAAGTAAAAAGAATCTGTCTTCTGTCACTCAAACAATTGTAGACTGATGAATAATTCAAGATGGGAACCTAGCAGATGCAAAATGTTATACATGAGATTTCTTGGAAGAAGACGATGGCTGCCTACAATGTGCACAAATATGTCTATGCTATGAGAACCCCTCAAAAGAGTCTTAGGGAGGGGACCTGGAGTCAATAGCCTACTAAGGAAATAGAAACAGAATGGATCCGCTTCTGTACCAGTAGATCTGGTGACATCATTGAAGAGGCCATTTTAAAGTGAACAGATTTTGGTGAAGCGGGGAAAGACGGGAGCAGGCTTGGTCAGCAGTAAAGATGGTGACTCTCATGCTTCATCAAGAGGAGAAGGTAGTCCATCCAGATCCTTCCTAGGATACCAGCTATTCCTCAACTAGGGAGTTGACTGAATGAAATATCAGTTAGTGGGTATATCTTGAAGGTGGAGCTGAGTCACTCTGAAATCAGGATGATGGATTAGTTTTAGGTGTCAGAATCATTCCTTGTCAATGCTATCCACAGAAACTTGAAAAAAATGAAAAAATAAAGAATTTTTCCTTGAACCTTGTTTCTTGAGGCTGGGGGTGTTGGATCTTGTTTCAGACAGGAGGCAGAGTCCACGTGGACAGGTTTCCTGGTGGAGGAGAATTTATGTTCACAGTTACCAGAAAGCATTGATCCTCCAAGTTGCCTTGCGTCTGAATAAACAATGGCCTTTATATAACTTGATTCCCCTATGGAGTCTCATAATGATCTTAAAGAGTATTCTTGACTTCCGAATGCTTTCAGTGCTGCTGAAAAGCAAAAAGGAATTGATGAGAAGTCAGAGAGGGTGTCAGCATCAAAGTGACTTCTTTCCTCCTAGTGATGGTAGGAACAGCAGGACCCTAAGGCATTTTTTATTTTTTGTCCAGGTCCTGTCAAAAATCTCAGCTAATATTCCTGATCACAGGGGTAAAAGTGATATGGACACGGTGATACTCCTGCATTTTTACAGTCAAGCTCTTGGAAACAGTTTCAGAGAATTTAACTTGTATATCCTTAATCCCTTCAATGGGGGAGTATCTAATATGGCCATAATCTGAACCTGGTTTTAGGAAAACTGACATATTATTACTCAGGTCCCTTAATAATCAGTGCCTCTGATTTTTCCTGAATGAAAGCAATGTGTATTGTCTGTGATATGGACCATTCCTATGTATCTGTAGCCCTCACAATTTGAACATTTCCTATGTTATAAGTTGTAAAGATGCAAAAACGTTGCTAGACAGTGTCCATCAAATTCATCAAACCCTTGGGAAGCTGATCCAGAAGGAAGCATCATACTCATGGACTACCTTTGTTCATATTGTAACAGACATTTCAAGATTCATTTGTCAGCCACAAAATTGGTCATATTTCAACATCCGTTACTCCTGCACATACTGATGGAAAAATGAAGATTCTGCGTAGTGAATAGTTGATTGGAGTTTGGCATTTTTGACAAAACTGGCAATTTTTCAGGTTAAATGAGGCATTAGGTAGGCTTTGCTCTACAGATCATATATCCCTTTCTTACAGATTTTGTACTAAACTGGGAGAGACTACAAGAGAAATGAGAAGTCTGTGCTTTGTACCTCTCTCTCCCCCATGGTACCTTTAGAAGGCCTCACATGGGAGCCACAAACTAGACAGAAATGAAGAAGGTGGCTATGGAGGTAAAGTGTCACAAAGGCTAACCATGAAGTTCTGGGATGGTGCCTTTAGGATAGTAGCTATCAATTTGCTATTTTTTTTTTTTTTTTTTTTTTTTGGTGTCTGGCCAGTAAGGGAATCCTAACCCTTGTCCTTGGCGTTATAATACCATGCTCTAACCAATTGAGCTAACCTTCCAGCCCCAATTTGCTATTCTATTTTTATGTAAGTTTTTTTTTCCTTGAACATCAGTTTTTCAGGGTTTAATCAAAATGGATTGGGCGCTCTAAAGCAGGTTTTTCCTTAGAGACTGTTCCCTTTTAGCATTTTAGACTTCTCTAGCTATCTCATCCCCCCTTTATTGTGTCTGTTAAAGATATTTTCCCAGCATAATATCATCATAGGGATACAAAGTATTCTTCTCCACAGTGAACAAGATTAATGTGCAAACTTAGCACTTATCTACTTAAGTTTTGTGATAGTTTAAAGTTCTTATCCCATCGTTGAATTAAATATTCAAAAAGAAAAGGAAAGAAGTCGCATGGAGGCAGGGATGAGATTCTAGAATGTATTCCAGAGTTGAGCAGCCTGGCTGCTTGATTTCAGCTTTATAGGTTTATCTGGTTATTTTTCTCCATCACCCTTAAAATTTCAATATAAAGGCCTTAGCTGAGGATTCTTTTGCTAAACACATTCTTTTTTAACAGTGTAAAAATATATGCTATGCTTTTCCAGGAACCCATTACTCTGTTAGCTCCTTTTTAATTTAATTTTATTTTATTTTTAGTTGGTGGTGACAATAAGAATGAGACCAATGTAGCGGGAAACCTCAAGGATGAGCTCTGTGTTGGAGTGAGCCTTTTCCATGACAATAACACCCTCAGAAATATTTGTGTTCAGCCATATTTAAACTTGAGTGAAAATCGACAACTGAAAGTTGCAAGTTACTCCTTTTATTCAGAATAAAAAGTAGAAGTAGTAAGTTTGGTAATCAAGTATGAAAATAGATAAATATCAACCCAAATTTTGTGGCTTAGAACAATAATAATTTATTATTCCTCATGGTTCTGTGTCTCAGGAATTGTCAGCTGGGGTGGGGCTGCATTCAGCTGCCAGCTTGAATGGGCTAGAAGGTTGTGAAGGTTTTGCTTTCAATAGCTGATGCCTCTTGCTTTGTTACTAGCTTTTCTCTCTCCACATGGGTAACTCGGCCTTTCTCACAGGACACGGTCTCAGGAGAGTTGGACTTCTTACCTGGTGGCTGGTTTCCAAGAGGAAAGGTAGAAGCTGCCAGGCACAGCGTTACTGCCACTACATTTCATTGGTCAAAGGAAGTCACCGTGATTCAAGCTGAGATGAGGTAGATTCCACGTTTTGGTGGGTGGAGTGGCATGTGAGTACTCAAGGGAAGGAACTGGTGGTGGCTGTTTAGAGATGGTCTATCCCAGGTATTTACTTAAGTTGGAAGGGACTATTTTAGAAGAACTGTTAAAGGTGGACTGCTACAGTAAAGATTATAAAACCTTTCTTGTTACATTTTCTCATGGAGCTGACTTTATGAATTCAGTGATGTTGATCAGTAGTCCTCTCCCATTCAAGATTATCCATGCTTATTAAATAATGACTTGGCTATCTGGTGGAACGTTTATTTACACATTATAACTAAATCCTTAGGATATGATAATGGGTGCATTTTTGATAGGAAAATTGGACAGATTAATTTAGTCTAGACCTGGAAATAATTTTTGATTTTCCATCATTCTGTTTCAATTGGTCATATAGCTCTTGATTTTCCTCCGACTTCCTGGAGGAATAGTATAGGTTTATTTTCTCATACCTCAAGATAATCTTGAAAATAAGTGCCTTTTTTGGCAGAGAAAAGAAGGCTGGAATTCTAATGTAAAATAAACTCCCCAAATTCAAAGACTAGTCTAAAGCATGGTGAATATAAAAACTTACTGTTCCTATTGTATTTCAACTATTAGACAATAAAATGTATTGCATGACTATTGTGTATTAAATACTGTGAAGAAAGAGTCATCGAACAGGAATCAGAAGATTGATGTTCTGGTTAACTTCTGCAAGTTGCTTAACTTTGTGCCTTTCTTTTAATCTATAAAATCAGGAGAATAATTCCTCCTCCTCTGTGTTAGCCCATTTCTGTTGCTCATAACAGAATACCTGAAACTGGGTAATGTATAAAAAAAACCCGAAATTTATTTCTTACAGTTTGGGAGGCTAGGAAGCCCAAAGTTCAGGGGGCATGTCTGGAGAGGGCCTTTTTCTAGTTGGGAACTCTACAGAGTCCTGCGGAGATGCAGGCAATCACATGGTGAGAATGGCAAAAGCATTTATTACTGTACTTACAGGTCCACGCCCATAATAACCATTAAACCTTTAACCCATTGCTTCATGAATGGATTCATCCATTCATAAGAATGTAGTCCTCACGATCCATGTCTGTCTGTGTGTGTGTGTGTGTGTGTGTGTGTGTGTCTCCTCCAAGGGGTTCACCATCTTATTAGAGTGTATTTCCAGTAGGATATTTGGTTAAGGCATAGCAATAGTTTAAAATATTCCCATTTATTTCCAGAGAGAGTTAGCAAGACCTAGCTTTCTTTTCAGTTCTATGTGGTTCTGCTGATTCTGTAAAAAGTCTGGGTCAGGATGAACTACTTTGGCTGAAGTACCAGCCTCCTTTAGATGTCTAATTCCTGGAAATGCTGGGTAACGTAGCAGAACAGTAACCACAGGACTCAGGACTGGGCTTGTCCTTTCTGCCATGGCATTCTTATCATTTCTGGCCTTCCTTGGCAATACTTTTATTTACTTGTAGTTAAAACTCCTTTTCGTGACTAATTTAATAAGGATTTTTAAAGATCATCAGATAATCATCAGATAAAAATAATTCTAGACTCCTGCTGGCCATAAAATAACTGATATTGCCATATTTAACTGATTGTATGCAATAGTTTGCTTCTTCATCTTTCAGGGATTCAGTTAATTATAACCCTGTGCTGTCATTAATACAATAGCCATGGGCCACATGTGACAATTTAAATTAATTAAAATTAAAAATTTAGTTCCTCAGTCATGCTAGGCATGTTTCAAGTCCTTAGTAGATGGGTGTGGTTAGTGGCCTCCTTATTGGATAGTGCAGATGTTGAACGTTTTCACCATCACAGAAAATTTTAATGGATAGACTATTTTCTAACCCAAGTGTTGCTGTTTTTCCTTCCTGTTATCTCCCTCAAAGATTATTTCTTTCTACTTGATTGTTTTGGTAAGCAATAGGAAAAAAAGGTAGATCAAACTCATCCTGTGTTTTTAGTAGTGTTGATGAATCGTTGGGTAATTGGATGGACTGAAACTATTATCTAGAGTAAGATTTTTGAAGTATCTTTTAAATTAATTTATATCTATTGCCCAAAGTGGTTGTTGCAGAGGTTTTTATTTGGTTTTTAAAGACACTAGAATCATGCGTCAGCTAAACACTTCTCATGAATTAGTGACTACACTTTCCTTATTGAGTGTTTCATTATTTTTAAAAATTTCACTTTATAACAAGCTCCTTTACAACAATAAAAATTAGGCTACTATGCTCATATCAAAGTCATTTGAACTAATATGTGCCCTTTTCTCAGTTTAAACAAAATTTCTGATCCAAGATCTGTTCACTTCTTTATATATGCCAATTAAAATATTGACTTTAAACAAAGGGGTCATAAAAAATGTGAGATTAAAATGATTAGGAGCTGAGTCCTTATCACATAATCCAAAGTAAACGAGAATTGCATAATGCCATACTTAAGAAGCACAGTTCAGTTGCACAGACATGTTCCTAGATATTCAAACTGCTTTTAAATTATAGTGCTTTGTGTTGAGAGATTGATGTTAAAATATACTTGGGAATTAAAGTTCATTTTATGATGAATAGTTGCTAGGCTTTAAGATACCACCGTGAAGATATGGTATAAAAAAGAACAGTCTCCAAAGCCAAACTACATTTCTTCGGATCAGAATCAGAAAATTTTGTGTATGCAATGTGGTTTGCCAAACGTGTCTTCCATGATGGAAGCCTGTTTTTCACTTTAACATTGACATAATTTATGCAAAGCCAGGGAACACAGTTATACCTTAATGTCATGTAATGTTTGTTACTTGGACCAAATTTTAGTAACTTTAATTGTGAAACTAAAAATGCAGTTTTATTGCTGAAAACTTGAATTTTGTGAACAGACTTGTTTTAAGTATATTTTCCTATCTTTATATTAAGAACCAGGACAGTAGGTGCTCATCCAGGAGATCCAGCCAGTTAGCTAGGAGCCAGGAACCTCAGAGGAGTAACTCATTGCTCATCTCGCCAGATCCTACACGATGAGAATTGCTCGAGGATTGGGCAACTAGGGTGATTTCCCAGGTCTAATTCTGCTTTGTTCTGGGTAGTTGGGCCAGCTGCTTAGTGTATCTGTCCAGAAGTCTAAACCTTTAAATGAAATTCTTGTCATCAGTGTTACCCAATCACTGTGTCATGACACATCGGTGTGTCACAAAGATTTCCTACAGTGTTGCAGCAAGCCTAGCTTTTCCCACAGCTCTACTGCTTCTCTGAGACATTACCACCAGGCTACCTGCATGGCCCGTACTCTCTCTCCCCACCCCCAAACATTTTACATTCCTGATATCTGTATTTAGCCAAGGACTTTTCTTGGACAGGGTTGTTTACAGTTCCTAATCTGAGTTCCTTCACAGATGCCAAGCTGTTATTGCTGCAAGGGATGTCAGTCTTTACACAATAAGTTTATCATTAAAATGCCATTTCTTTGAGGTAAGAAATGCCCTAGTAAGCCACTGTTTCTTTTATTTCCTGGAGTTTGGAAGGCATTTGGGACACCAGGTGAAAAGGAAGAGTGAAGAACAGAATTTTGGTGTGGATGAGAAACACTTGTGAACTTTACTATCTCTAGTGGGTCAGGAAGATGTATGTGTAACTCTTGCCCATTCTGACAGGCACTTTCAGATTCTCTTACACAAAGCTTTCTGTAGTCAGCATTTGGAGTCAGTCTCCTTCTCTCTGCTTTGCCAGTATTTATGATTCAGATCTCTATCATATTCCTGATCAGAGTCTGCTTTGCCACTTGGCCATTTGTGCATGTCTCTTTCTTATTGAAACTGTTAGATTCTTCTTTGTATAGTCACAAGTACATATAATATAATATATAAAGTTATATATAGTTACATATTTTTAAATTTCTTAAATATAATAGATTCAGATTCAATAAATAGTATTGAGTACTTTATACTTATACAAGACACTGGCGATAAAACAGTGAAAAAAGCGGATACAACCTCTTCTCTCAAGAGCTTTCATAATGAAGCAGACAGGATGGACATTAAATAATAATTTAAAATGCAGCTTGATGGACATTAAATAATAATTTAATTGAAGCTATATTAAGACTATAAAACAGGAAAATCTAGCCTCTTCTGGGGGGTAAGAGGGAAGATTTTCTGGTAGAAGTTGTTTAAGCTGAACTTGAAGGATAAGTAGGAGTTAACCTGGCAAAGAGGTAGAGGAAGGGCATTCCATGCAGAGGGAACGGCATGTGCAAAGCATATTGCTGGATTGGCTGCCTTGCTGAAAGACCAGGATATCTGGATCTTAATGGGTGAGGAAAGAATAGTGCAAGATGGTACTTGAGAAGTAAGTAGGAGTCAAATCTTGGAGGGATTTGTGAACCAGGTGAAGGATTTGGTTCTTTAGCCTAAGATCAAGAAGCAGCCATTGAGAGGTATAAAATAGAAGCTGCTTAATCTACATTTATCCTAACAGCCTTCTAGTAGATTCCTGGCTTGCAGCATCTGCAGCTTACATTTGCAATCATTGTTCTCATTTGCATTGTGACTGTTGTGGGAAAGGAGGAAGTAGCATGTCTTGCAAAAGTAATTAGAGCCTCTCTACCAAAAGATAGGGAGATGCTTCCTCAGAAAGAAACCTACTTGTAGGTTGATGGACTACTAGTCTGGATCCTAGGCTTTCAAAACTTGAATTTTGCTCTGTATTGGATGTGGATGACTTAATTTGTTTGGAAAACCTGATTTCTAGCAATCATCTTCTTCCCAGTTTATTAATGGACTAGGTAAACCAGACTATTCTTGAATTCTGAGACTATCCCCCTGCCGCATACAACTCCCCCCAAGAACATTTAGCTATCATGGGAAAATCCCAGTGTCTTTCTCTTGTTGGAACTGTATGACCATATCAATCACATGCAATCTCACAGGCAACCCTGGAAGAGGAAAAAGGGGAGGGAGAACCAAAATGCAAAGGACTTGGTGCTAGGTGCCCAATCACTGTTTTGTTGAACTGGAACTCAGGTAGGAGAGTTGTAAAACTTGTGAATACAGTAGTGAGAACAAGCATGGAAAAAATTGGTATGCGTTGGGCCGGCCCGGTGGCGCACTGCTACAGTGCGCCGCTTGGGAGCGCGGTGGCGCTCCCGCCAAGGGTTTGGATCCCACATACAGACCGGTTCCCGCTCACTGGCTGAGAGAGGTGCGGGCGCAGCGCCGAGGGTTGCGATCCCGTTGCCGGTCCTGGTCCGGTACGGGCGCGACACTGAGGGTAGCGATCCGTTGCCGGACACGAAAAAAGACAAAAAGGAAAAAAAAAAATTGGTATGCGTCAATTTTAAATTAAAAAATTCGGTTTATAATATTGCTTGAAGATGCCAGTGCTTTGTGTGTAGAACTTTTAAATGATTAATTAACATTTCTTAAACATCAAAACAAAACTAGAGGTGTGCATAAATAAAAAGGCGCAGGTCCAGAAAACTTACTTTTACTTTTTGAAACTGTAGAACGAGTAGAAATGGATATCCTTGTTTAGAATAACCAGTTCTTACTGGAAAGAAGCACTTAAAAGAGTAGTTTTTAGTCAGTACCTGGTTCTTTGATCATCACTACTGTACTAGATACAAAAGAGAAAAATGAGGATACAATATTTACTTATGAGAAGCATATATCTCTTTTACATGTAAACATTGTATTTGTGTTTAAGCACTCTGAGATTTTGGACAGGGCATTTTACCTTTGACCTAGTTTCCTACTTTATGGCATGGCTATAGGAGGTAGTGGATATGAAAGGGCTTTTAAAAGATATAGAGCATCATACAATTGTAGTTACTAGTACTATTGTTTCAATTATATACTGCTGAGTAAAAAACCACCTGCAACTTAACCCGGTGACTTATTTTTTTGCACAATCCCCTGGGTTGGCAAAATCAGCTGGGTGGCTCTTCTCTTCCATTTGGCTTTGGCTGGATTGCTCATGCAGTGGCATGCAGTTGGGAGCTCGGCCAGGGATGGAGTGTCCACGATGGCCCCATTCACATGCCTCACGCTTATCTGGCTGTGGGTTAGAATGCCTCCCTTCTCCTCTATGTGGCTTTTCATTCTGCAGGGCCACTCTTTCCATGTGTGATCTGCCTGGAAGGTGTACTAGCCCAGACTTCTTTATGTGGCAGTAGGCTGACAGCCTCTTCAGGCCTAGATCTGAAAGTCACTCAGTGAGACTTCTGCATTCTGCTGGTCCTGTCATGGGACCATCTCATATTCAAAGAGAGGTAAAATAGGTCTCAACCCTTGACTTAGGAGGGCAGAGTCACACTGAGAAAGTATATGTAGAACGGGAAGGATTGTGGCAGCTATCTTTGGAACATTCTACCACAATTATATTAAATAAAGCTTGAAAGATTAAAAGATTTCAAAACTTCAAAATGGCGACAGGTCTGGAGCGGCCGTACCAGGAGACAGCGCGACCCTGAGAAGTGTGCGCTGTAATACCAGAGTACTATGTCAAAATGGCGACAGGTCTGGAGCGGCCGTACCAGGAGACAGCGCGACCCTGAGAAGTGTGCACTGTAATACCAGAGTACTATTTGCATTTCCAAGAGCAACAAAAAACGAATAAATCTTTGAACAA
>NW_007731757.1:0-443 GCF_000696425.1 Galeopterus variegatus | reverse complement strand
GAGGGGAGCCCGGAGCGCTCTGGAGCTAGATTGAAGCTGCCGGAGAGCTCTCCCGGAGGGCACCCGGGTTGACCCGTGATGGGGGGATTCAAAGAGGAGCTGTGTGCCGTGGGACCCTCCCCCGAGGAACTCACACCCTGCAGTTGGAGAGACTAGACACCTGAAACTCTTCCTGGGCAGGGCGGGGCAGGGCACAGCTTTGATGTCTCAGCTGAAAGACGAGGTTTGCAGAAGACACGCCTCAGCCCTGTTCTGAGTGCACAGAGTGGGGAGGGGTCCGGCAAAAGAAGGCGGAGTCTCGGAAAAAAAAAATTACACACCCTGCAGGAACCCTTTGCAAGGCTCAACAGCCCCACCTACTGCACACAGAGTGGGAAAACGTCCCGATAGCGAGGTGCAGAACACACATACCTTGCGGGACCGGCAGGGCGGTATCCAGCAAC
>NW_007731756.1:149497-150125 GCF_000696425.1 Galeopterus variegatus | reverse complement strand
TGGTCAGAGAAAGTACTTAGTATGATGAATTCTATTTAACTTTACTGAGGCTCTTATTGTTACCAAACATATGGTCTTTTCTGTAGAATGCTCTTTGCACTCTTGAGAAAATGCATTCTGCTGTTTTGGGGTGAAGTGTTCTGTACACATCTGTTAAGTCTAATACTTTTATGATATTGTTCAAGTCCTCTATTTCCTTATTACCTACTGTCTAGTTATTTATTTATTCTTTAAAGTGAGATGGTCTCNGTTGGTAGATGTGTATATCTTTACAATTGTTCTATCTTCTTGATGGATTGATAATGTTATGGTCACCTTGACTACGCTGCTGGTCACAGCTCCTTTGCTGAAAGGCAAGGTGGCTAAATGAGCCTTTGGGACTGGGGCACCAAAGGTACGTCTCACTTGGTGGTGGTGTCCTTAGTACTGACCTCTGAAAGGTGTACTCGGCCACCTACCCAGGTAGAACCAGAGCAAAGCCATCTGCATGTCATGGAACATGATTTTTCAGTGGTTGTTTTCCTGCACCAAGGAAGAGGCCTCCCTGTTGATGCCTTCCAAGATTTCGCTGATGAGGTCATGATACCCATGGCCTTGGAGGAGATACCAGTGCCAGGTGCACCTGCTT
>NW_007731756.1:117137-149210 GCF_000696425.1 Galeopterus variegatus | reverse complement strand
CAGGTGCACCTGCTTCAGCACCTCACACAAAGGATAGATTTCCGGGTTTCCAGAGTGGTTGAAAAGTAGAGAGTGTCTAAAATAGGAACAAGTCAATTGTATTTTTATTATTGATTTGCAGGAGTTCTTTATATATTCTGGATACTAGTCCTATTTAGATATGTAATTTGAAATATTTTCTCCCAGTGACTTGCCTTTCTTCATGGTGTTATTTAAAGAATAAAAGTTTTTAAATTTGAGAAACAACAATTCATCATTTAAAAAAACATTTTTTCCATTTTTATTATATATTGACAAATTGCAGTTGTGTCTGATGATGGTGTACAAAGTGATGTTATGATTTTCTTAATACAATGTGGAAAGATTCAATTAAGATAATTAACTTATCCATCACTTCAAATATTAAGAATTTGATGTGATGTCATTTAAGATTTACTTTCAGTGACATTCAAATGTACACAACTCAATTATTAGCTATATTCAACATGCTGGGAAATTGATCTAAATTTTTTTTCTTTTGTCTGAAGCTTCGTATCCTTTGACTGTCATCTCCTTATTTCCCCCACCCCTAGCCTCTGGCAACCACCATCCTTCTCTCTGTTTCTGTAAGTTCAATTGTTTGGTATCATATGTAATACATCATTATCTAATCTAAGATCACAAAAATTTACTCCATTTTTTAGGACTTTTATAGCTCTAGCTCTTCCTTTTAGGTGTTTGAGAATTTCCATGTCTAAGTTCATCCGGGATGTTTATTCATATTATTCATTAGACGTGATGCTTTACAGTCTGGCTCTGATTTCAAGGTAATATAAGTCTCATAAAATAAATTGAGGAGGGTTCCTTTATGATCCATATTTTGTAAAGAAAAGGAGTTGTAAAAAAATGGTATTAATTTATTATATTTGATACAATTTACCAGTTAAGTTATTTGGCTCTAGGCTTTTCCTTATAGGAACTTTGTTAAAATTAATTTAATCTCTTTACTTGTTATAGGTATATTCATATTTCTATTTCTTCTTGAGTGTGTTTGGATAGTTTGTGCCTATCGAGGTATTTATTTCCAGTTGGTAGAGGCCCATGTTTCTAGACTTTTTGTGCAGTTGTCATGGAAGATTCAGAAAGTGCAATGTTAGTGAGTGAGGCTTTGGTGTAATCAGTAAATGACCAAAAGCTTCCTCCGTTGTAGGGTTGAGAATAAGACTAACTGCTGCCATTAATACTCACATTTATCATGTGAGTCAAATGAATTATTAAATCTAAAGAAAAAGAGTAAAGCATGCCCTTTGACTGTGAATATTATCAAGACAGCACATTAACCTACCTTCTCTTTTTCAGCCATTTTCTGATAGTATAGGACAGCAAATTTTGGTAACAAGAAATACAAAATAATTTGGTAAATAAAGAACTGTATGAGCAAATACAAATTAGATGAATCAGAGTGGTAAGTACCTATGTAATGTGCTCATCACTATTCTGTGACATTTGCACATATAGATCTAATACCTAAGGGTTTAAAATGTGTTACACAATGATTCATGGACAATGACACATTGACACATTTACAATCCTATTAGGTGACGTTAATATCATCACAGAAATAAAGTATTTTGGTATACAACAACTAAATTAACATTAATTCATTATTTAAGAATACTAAATAATTATACTAGAAAGTGTGACTAATTAGGCATGGAGAGAAATGGACATCATTTTTAATCAATAAACAAAGAAGACACCTTATATTCCAAGACCAGAGGTAAACAAGGTTAAATGGCAAGATTTTAGGAGTGACAATATTGTAAACTTCATCAAAGCAGAAATCTAGTAGGTCCTAATTTTTTAGGCACTCTGAAATGATGATAGAAATATAAGCTAAATTGTAATTAACAAATAACATCTAGCTACACACAAATTTTATTTGAATCTATTTTAATTAATTTATGAAATAAATGGAAAATGCGAATTCAGATTATTTTTGTAGATTAAGGGCCATGCTAAGGAAGCATGGTGCTTGAAGTCAAAAGGCCTAAATTCAGGCAAATAATTCTATGAATATTAGCTTAATGTTACAGAAACATAGTAATTCTGTCTGTATTTAGGGCAGTACTCTTCACTACAGTAGAGTATATCTTTTCAGAAATTTGTGAAAAGTATAAAATAACATGTTTAAGTATTTTTAAAAACCCTCTACAAATTATTATTGCCACATGGTATAGTAGGGAGAGGAGTGTTCTAAGTGAAGAATCTTGGGATATCTCACGATGCGCCAGTGTATGCCACACAACATTTAAGTAAAATATGTTACTCATGTATATACTATGAATATTTGTGCATTTAGGTAAAATATATTCTGTATTCCTACAACTTTTAATGTAGACAACTAAGAATCTTGAATAAGTTACTAAAATCTTTAAAATAATAAATAGAGCTAAAGGAAAATAAAAACTACACAGAAGAAGAAATAAATAAAGAAAAATCTAGAGTAGAATTCACACTAAGAAGCAAGTGCTCCCTTCAGATACTGCCCATCTCACGGGTGATTACTGACGACCCACATGTGAAATCTATGTGGGTGGTCCCACCTGGCCCCAAGGAAAATGAAATAAACAAAAATTATGCAACTGCAGGAATCCCAAATGTGATAGTTTCCAAAAGTGAGAACCAAACAAAAACTATGAAGAACATAAGGAAATAAGGATGAAGTGTCTAAAAGCAAGTAAATGCAAAATATCTGCGTTTGAAAATTATGTTTACAGTGTTTAAATAAGTACGGTAAAAATATTTCTTTGTGTGAAAGAAGCAAGAAACTATAAAATTTAAAAACATTTATGTAAGAGTCAAATAGAATGTAAACAATAAAAAAATCAGTTTAATAAATGATGTATGGGTTAAGCATTAAGTAAATTAAGACGCTGAGAGGACTAGTGAACTAATATATTGAGAAGAATGAATATAGCCAAGTACAGTAAAGAGATGCAAAATGTTATATACCACAAATATAGTTATACATAGACAAAGACTAGAATGGGGAGTAAAACGTAACTGTCTCACTAAAATAAAAAGAATAAAAGACAGGAATCAAATATATGGCAATATTCAAATGCCTAAAAGTTAAAACCAGACATAAATCCTTAAATTAAAAGGTGAAGTGCTTAAGAAAAAAAATTATAAATAACAGTAAAGTCTCATAACAGCAAGAGAAGGGAAAAACTATAAAAGAAGTGAGAGGAAAAGAGAAATAACCTAGAAAGAGAAGATCAAAATCGCCACAGCCTTACTTCCTGGAGTGTTTCCTCTCTGTTTTGCTTCAGTAATTTTATGGTTTGGGCTCGTATATTTAAGACTTTAACACATTTTGAGTTGATTTGGGTATATGGTCAGAGGTGCAGGTCCAGTTTTATTCTTCTGTACATGAGTCCAATTTGCGCAGCATCATTTATTGAAGAGGCAGTCTTTTCCACAATGTGCTTTCTTGTTGCCTTTGTCAAAGATCAGTCGGCTGTGAGGACGTGAGTACATGATCCAGCAATCGCACTACTGGGCATATGTCCAAAGGAATGGCAATCATCATGTAGAAGAGACACCTACATGCCCGTGTTCACTGCAGCTCTATCTACAATAGCCAAAATATGGAACCAACCTACGTGTCTATTGTCAGATGACTGGATAAGGAAAATGTGATATATACACACAATGGAATACCACTCAGCCATAACAAGAATGAAATGCTGCCATGTGCAGCAACATGGGTGAGTCCGGAGAAAATTATTTTATGTGAATTAAGCCAGAGAAGGAAAGAGAAATACATGTTCTTACTTATAACTGGGTGCTGAGAGAGAGAGAGAGAGGGAGAGAGAAACCAAAATGAAGTGTTGAACTTTCAGAAGGGAAAACAAACCTAAGGATACTAGAGATGGGGTGAGGGGTTGGCGAAGGGATAGGTTGGGTAAAGGACATAAAGAAATATCATGATTTGTAATAATATGCTTATAATTAATTAAAGTCTTCACTGCCCGTAGAGAGCCAACAATCAGACTAATAAATTATGAGAACTGTGAGAAACTATGTTTCAAATTGGATACTTGTCCAAATATATAATTAGTGAGTAAACATAAATTTAAACATTTTCAAAAGGAAAAGCACTGAGAGATTTGATATCAGTAGAAGCTTCTTCAGATTGCTCTTTAAGAAAATAGAAAAGTTTTCTTGCACTAAGGTCTGAGAACCAAAATGAAAGAGGGAGATTCCTATGGGAACTCACAGTGGACTTTGAACTAAAGGAACCACACACTCTTGGCAGTATTAGTTTAGACAGTAAGGGGATATAATAAAAATATAATTCCCCACATTTTACTTAAATAAAATGGCAGTTTTTTTTTTTACAGTTAAATTAATGTAAATGATGGCAAGAGAATATATTTTTCAGAAAAAAATATTTTCCCTCACTAAGTTTTCAAAAACCGGTGCAACTTCTGTTGCATGTTTTTCACAGTGTTGATTATCCTCTTATCAGAACTGAGCAGCACCAAAGGACTGGCGGAGGCATAGATATTGAACACAAGTGTCTGGACATCCTGGACAACTGGGCCATGTGCTGATAACAGGACTGAGAAGGATGAGATAATAAAGTGCATCCAGTACATGAGCACAAAGAAACCCACCAGCAGCAGGATGGTCTGGGCGGCTCTTTTCTCTGGGGAGGCTCTTGGGGAGAGCCTGGTGCTGTGAAGGTGCTGGGATCTCCTCTGATGCCTGAACAAGAGAATCACCATATGTGCACTTGACAGAAGCATGATTCCTACAAAGAAAATATCACTAGATGTTGTCAGAGTGAAAACTAGGTATCTGATGATGAAGTTCATGGGGGAAAGTGAGCAGTATTTACTGAGAACCAGCAGATTGGTCTGGGTCATGTTGGAAGAAGCCACAATATAGAAGATTAGGTAACTTCTGGAAGACAAACTGAGAGACCACAAGAAGACAAAAACATGGGTAAAGTAACTTGTAAATTTATGTTTACACTTTGCCACCCTGGAGGAACTGGGGCTGATGGTGATGGCCTGGAGCATGCTCAGGAGACAGGTGGTGCAGATGGAGAGGCCTCTCATCACATTGTTCACGTAGAAAAACATCCTGCACTTAAAGTCATTCCAAAAATTCTGTGACTCAAAGAGGCCTGGAGACACCAAGAACACCATGGTGAGGAGCATCACCATGTGGACAAGGGCCAGGTGACAGGTGATCAGGTCAGTGGGCTTTGGCCTGTGATCCAGAAAAGATGTGAATATGCAGACGAGGAAGAGGAAGGTGTTGGCAGCAAGTCCAATGCCAGCTTGGGAATGTATGGCATTTTTTAATAGTAACATATTTTGAAAGTAATCACCTTAAAGGGAAAGAGAAACATTCTATATATATGAAAAGAAAGCAGTGGACCACTCATTATCAATGTTATTTATTCCATAGTCAAAATTATCACCAACAATATTATTTTAATTTCACCCATTTATCTTGATTAACTCTATCTCTTATAAATTTTTGAAAATACAGCCTGAGCATTATTTTTATGCACAAATTAATTATGTTAAACTGAAGCATACACCACCACACCTGTATGGATGTGTACATGATCTACACTCCTGTAATACCTGACATTCAATCTTTAGAAGCACTTTTTTACTTTCATTTAATTTTCACCACCCAGAATAGTGATGGGCATATAAAAGTAAATCATGGATGTTTGGTAAACTGAACTATAGTAAATTTTATGCTAATGGGTAAAAATTTACCAAAAAAATTTGAAAAAAAAAACCCCATGAGGTTTCACTGAGTTGATCTCATGTCATATCACTGACTTGTGACATCATATTACTCTTTCCTTTTTCCTCCTCCTTTAAGTACTTTTGTAGTTGCACACAGCCCACCCCGATGAGGCAGGACAATCACTCTACTATAAGGTCAGGTGATTATTAACCTTTGTTACCATCGGCACCTTAATTTTCCTTCATCATGTTACCTACTATATTCAAAATGTCTGAAAGTTGAATGTGGATATCTTTACGCTAACTGAACCTCCATGGTCCTGCTTCTCTCCCAGCTTGGTTTTTATTCCAGAGACTCCTATGTAAGCTTTCTTCATCTCAGGAGAAATTACTAAACACCTGGCCCCAATTTGTACAAGGACAAACATGTTTCTCAGTTTTATAAGGTGGCATCAAAATGCTCCTAGGTAATCATTTTTTAGAGACTTCAACTTAATACATGGATACCTTTCCAGGCCCTTGAAAATATATAGTTGCCCAATACCAAAGACAGTCCCCCTCATGTCTTAACTAAGAAATTTCTGTATCAGAATCTTTTATAAAATTGTACAGAATAATTTAGAAATTATATCCTCATGCGGTTTCATCTGGATACAGGTACCATTATTACATTTCAGCTAAGTGATGCTGAAAAAACAATCTCTCCAACAATTCACTCTATTTCTCTTCTGAGATGAAAGAGTGCTCACTTTTTTTCAAGGTCACTTAAAACTGCACTGACCAATAAGTATAAATATGTAAGGCAATGCAGATAACGGGACAGATTTCCTGGCTCATACTCAGAAAATCATGGCTGAGGTAGAACATTGGTCTAAAACCACCCGACATGCATGAGTTTATAAAAAAAGAAATTGCATAGTTAATTAAATATTTTTGGTGCATACTCCAAATGCTTAATCTAGTGAAGGGGTGTATTTACATCAAGGGCCAGAGCCAAATAACTGACAGCTGTCAACGACATACATCAGCACCCTCAGCTCAGCTGGATTCTGTTACCATGTTTCACTCAGAAGTATAAGGATAATATTGACTGAAAGCCTCAGTGGTCTCTACATTTTAAAGGTTTACAACCAAGTACAACAACATTTGGCCATGACCACTAACATATGTGGGATTATCTAATAACTAGATATCTGACTCATTTTATTATTATCTGACACATATTGTAGGACACATACCAAAAAGAGAGAACACAAATGTTAGGAAAAGTAACACAGATAAGAATTTTCGTATTTTTCCTTTCATCTTCTCACCCTCTAACTCATGTCCCCCCTCTACAATCTACTACTATGTACTAAATATAAAGTGTATCTGGTGGATCATCACCTGCACCCTTCTCCAGTGAGACTCTGGAGGACAGACTCTGGTGCTGAGCCTGGACCGAGGGAGACTATGTTTCCCATAGATTGAGGTCAACAGATAAAGCACAAGCAGTTGGTTAAACTTGAACTTCATGTAAAGAATAATATATAATTATCTAAATGTTAAACTTAACTGTGTGACATTTTTATTTGGTGAATCAGGCAACTCCAAAATAAAATAATTATGACATCTGAAAACATGGTGCAGATATGAGAGAAACGGAGTAGAAAAAAACCCGTAGAAGTCATGTAGGTTTGTCTGAGTGTAAAGGAGAGTTGGGTTCTACCTAATACCATAGAAACCTACATCTGAATGCGCAGCTCAACGCTCACGATGAGACGTGGGAACCAGGTCATTCCTGGGCTAAGGGTAAAAGCGCTGAGCACTCTCTGACAGTAATGCAGGTCAGGTTCATCTTCAGGATTCGCCCTTGAACCTTAGGCTATGCTCACTTTAATCTTAGGCTATTCTCAGGATTATAAGCCCCACCTCGTATATACAATTATGGAAATGTTACAGACAACAGCATCATTCACTGTCCAGGAACCAAAGACGAATCAAAAACTCTATGAGCTTGTATCAGAAATGCAAAGAAGAGAAGCAGTATAATGACAGACAGAAGCCATTTACAAAGGCCAATATGATTATGCATTACACAATATATAATTTTGGACAAAACAAAGTTTGAAAAGCTCTATTTTCTCATCTTTATAATAATGTGTAATATTTAGATTTGTATAATTTTATGAATAATATCATTTTAATACAGTTCTTTGCACTCAGCCTAACATTAATTTCAATATAAATCTATATTACAAAATAACATCCTGTGTTTTGTTTTATTATTATAATAATCAAAAGTGTCATATTACTCATCAGTTTTACCATATTGTACGCACAGCATTGTAGATCCTGTGATGGCCATTGGCAGCATAAAGTGTTTATGGGAATTGTGGATGGCTGGTTTATAGGGGATGGTGGCAGTCGTTGGCAACCTGAGAAATGCAGTTGGCAACATCAGGAAATAGAACTACCCTTCCCAGCTAGAACAGTTTCATGAAAATCCTTTGTGAAATGTACAAACGACAAAAGAATATGGCAAGTTCCAAGTGTCCTTGAAATGCATCCACCATTCCTTAGCAATTTAAGTTAGAGTGCAGCTGGAAGCACAATGCTCACTACTCGCGAATATTCATAATCTCAGGACATTTTATTCTCAGCTCATGTGTGGAAAAACATGCACAGGAGAAGTGTCCCTGCAGAGTTAGGAGACAGAACAAGGCCGGAGGGACTTGATCACAAATTCTGTACCAGAAATTCTGAAAACCTCATAAGCCTGTGTGGCAGTTTGTTTTTCTGAGCAACAGAACCAAAAATTGCAAAAAAATATGATATTTTTAAAAAGCTTTCGAAGTCTCTTGCCATCACATCCCTGTGTGCCACAGTAGTGGGAAGGTCATAGTCATATGAACTAAGTAAAATGTTGTAGTAGGGAGGAAATGGGGGCCATGTCCTCTGTGCTCCAGGAGCCCTGATCAGGAGGAGGCAGGACCCATCCTCTCACACATCCTACCCCTGCACATGCAATGCAGGGGCTTTTGACAAAAAGTACTTTAAAATGCAATTAAAATTCCCTAATGTTTAGAAAAAGAAGAGTTTTCTACTGATCGAGTTCTTAAAGTTGGCTTGCCCTCATGAGCCACAAGAGACCAATTCACTCACCTTTTTATTCCTCTGTTTTCTGCCTATTCTAATTTCATCCTCTTTGACTTCTATTTCGAAGATACAGAGACACTTGAAGAAACTAACTTTGCTGAATCCAGATAATGTTAACTTGTGTATTTCAAGAACGGAATTGAAATTTGTCATTTTTGTGAATATAAGTTTTGTTGCACCAATTACAATTTAAAACTTACAGATAAAAAAGTAGGGATACTAAATTTACACAACATTTTTTACAATAAAGGAATTATAGTTCATTCAAAATTTTCCAAATTATTATTCCCTCATCACTAAACAATCTCATACAAGCTAATATACAGAACATTTTATAAGTTTTAGACTATTTATAAAACAAAATATTCAGTTGAATTTAAATAAATATTTAAAATTAGGCAGAGAATTGCCATAATCTGTTCATATAAGGTAGTTTTTGACCCTGTTGAGATTTAATATATAGCAGAAGGTGATGTTTATAGATAACTTTTGTGGCAGCAAGAAAAAAATCCTCTATTTCAAATTGCTACAATAAAAATAAAACTAGTTTTTTAAATGGCCGCCTGATAAAATCTCTTTATTTTGAGTTGTTGAAAAAAATCTTATGTTTTATTACATCATTACTTATGTGGACCTAAAGTATTAGAAATATACTAAAGTATCTCCAAACTTAAAAAACAAGCAAACAAAAAAAGGATTAATTATTCTAAAGTAGTTGAACTTTGTTGTGCCATAAAGGATACAATTTTCTAAAATTGCTTAAAATAATTTGTTGTTGTACTACATTATTAAAATAATAAATAGCCAAATAAAATTCCAATTTATCTATTACAAAATTACAAATTTCCTTTCACAAATTCATACATTTATGTGTTCACAATATTAATAACACTCATGTTTCATCTTGAAACACCTGGTGATCGGTTCTATTTCAGGAGACACAGGAACATGGTGAGTGAGCCCTTTCTCCTCTCACCGCTCACCTGAGCCTTGAGCTCTCGCTGTTAATGAAGCCGAGAAACGACACTCACCCAGCCGAGTCTGTTATTCTGTGCATATGAATTGGATCCCTAAGACATGATTTTAAGGAAAGAACGTCATCAGCTCATTTCCCTCCAAGCTTATAATTGTCATGTCACCTGTAGAAGCAGGACAGCCCTGGTCTTGGGATTATTAGGAAAGGGAGCAATTAAAGAGAAAACACAACTACCTGTTTCCTGAAAAACAGCAGAGCAGGACAGCTGGGTTCCAATATTTTCCACGTATGAGCTCATTGCCTTAGGCAACATTTCCCAGGTGGCTTGTCTAGTCTCAGTCCTTGTCAAGAAGACACAAGTGAAACAATAACGGTAACTTCAATTATTGTTATTTTTTTAATTTCGATGTCCGATTACCCAAAGTATTCTTTCTGGCTCCAGAGATTCCAGGTGGCCTTCACGCATGCTCTCCAGTGCTCCCTGGATTTCAAGGCCTCAGGGAGTCCACATGACACTTTTTTGGGGATGAAGACAATGCCCCCCGTACCAGACTGACCTAGGGAAGGGCTCTTTCCTCCAGGGGACACGGCCCTGAGCGAGGAAACCTGGCATAGGAGGCAGGTGCAGACAGCAGTTTCCCCCTTACCTCGACCAGTTTGGAAACTACATTTCGGAGGGCGCAGAGGGAACCTTCATTCGAGCAGCACAGAGGCTTGAGACATGCACTGTCTTCACCAAGGTATCTTATTTCATTGTGGACACCAGGCTCCCATGGCAGTGTGTTCTGTCACCCCGGCCCTCAGTCTCCGCTGTCCCTTCTACTCACAAGGGTGCTTTACTTCACACTCTGAGCACTAGAGTGTGGAATAAAATGTTTAGAGCATCTTTAGCAACTGAGAAGTTTTGCTTGCTTCTGTGACACCCACCAACCATACTTTTGTCATAACTGACTCTAACTTTAACCACACCCTTAATCATGACTGCCATGGCTGTGGTAAACTTTCTTAATCAAGCACCATCTGATACTAAAGTGGAGACTTTTCTCCCACTGAACCTACAGATGTTCCCCCAGAGCACCAGGTCTAAGCATGTCTGAGTTCAGCCTGGTGCACCTGTCATGTGCCGTGTTTGATGCTCTAACAAGTAATCCTCCATTAGGCTGCAGTCAGGACCACCTGATCCCCAGACGTACAGTGTCTTCAGTTACAATTCCCCCTCCCATCTCCAGCCCAGTCCAATCTGTCATCAGCTTCCAACACCATGATCTCGGTTCCCCATCTAGCTAGTGTTCTTAGGTATTGATTTCTCTTTCCTCTTGGAAGATTTTAAGCTCCTTTATAATTTTTTTCCTGTCCAACGCTCAAAGAATATTAAAAATATCTACGAAGAATCCTATATCTGCCCCAGAAAAGTTATTTATTTTTAAAAAGGTAAAATAAAAACACTTCAGATTTAAAAAACAAACAAAAAACCTGAGGCAATTCATTGCTAGCAGACAGATCTTATGAGAAATACTAAAAGAAGTTGGGGCTGAAAACAAGGGAGCGCAAAAATGATTTGAATGCACAAGAAAGACAAAAAGCACTAGTAAAAATAATAATGTAAGAGAGTATAAGTGAATTGCTTTTAACTGATGTTTAAAAGCAACTGTATAAAATGTGTTTGTAATTGTATTCTTGGGGCTCTAACATATAAAAGTTGAATGAGTTTGCCAATAACAGCACAGAGGACGTGGGTGGGAACAAAGCCATATTAGGCTAAGAAAACATTTCCAGATAGTAACATTTTTTGACAGTTTTTTTATTGAAACATATTTATACATATTTGTGGGTTTTGAATATCAATACCTGTGTACAGTATGTAGTGATCAAATCAGGATAATTAGTCTACTCGTGTTTACAAACTGTGATCAATCTTTGTGATCCTTGACCAAGTTTTCTCCTACCCTCCCCCCTTCACACCTCTAATAACCACAGTTCTCATTATTTTGAAAGTTCAGTGTATTATTGTCATTGTTGTTCCTTCTTTCCTTCCTTCCTTCCCTCCTCCTTCCTTCCTTCCTTCTCTTTCTTTCTTTCAATTTTATTTATTTTTTAGCTCCTACTTATAAGTGACGATATGTGGTATTTCTCTTTTTGCATCTGGCTTAATTAACTTAACATAATTTTCTCTACATTCATCCATGTTGCTGTAAATGAGAGAATTTTATTCTTTTTTATGGCCAAGTAGTATTCCATTGAGTATATAAACCACATTGTCCTTATCCAGTCACCTGTTGATGGACATTCAGGTTGGTTCCAACTCTTGGCTACTGTGAATAGCGCCGTGATGAACATGTGAGTGCAGGTGTCCCTTCAACATGATGATTCCCATTCCTTTGTGTATATACCCAGCACTGGGATTGCTGGATCTTATGGTCCTTCTATCTGTATGTATTTACAGAAACATCATTCTGTTTTTCATAAAGGCTGCACTACTTTACAGTGCAACAGGAGTGTGGGAGGATTACCCTTTCTTTGCATCCTCACCAGCATTTGTTATTCCTTGTCTTTCTGATAACAGCCAGTCTAACTGGGATGAGATGTGATATCTTACTGTGGTTTTGATTTGCATTTCCCTGATGCTTAGTGATGTTGAGCATTTTTTCATGGATCTGTTAGCCATTTTTATACCTTCCTCTGAGAAATGCCAAATCAGTTCCTTTGCTCATTTTTAAGATTGGGTTCCTTGTTTTCTCACTGTTGAGTTCCTTGTATACTCTGCATGTTAATCCCTTGACAGATGTATAGTTTGCAAATATTTTCTGCCATTCTGTAGGTTGCATAATTGCTCTGCTAATTGTTTCTTTTGCTGTGCAGAAGCTTTTTGGTTTGAAATAGTCCCACTTGTTTATTGTTTCTTTTGTTGCCTGTGCTTTTGGGGTCTTATTCATAAAGTTTTTGCCCACTCCTATATCCTGAAGTGTTTCCCTTTTGTGTTCATTTTTTTGTAATTTTATAGCTTCAGGTCTTATATTTAAGACTTAAATCCATTTCGAGTTTATTTTGTTGTTTGGAGAGAGGTATGGATCTAGTTTCATTCTTTTATATATGAATGTACAGTTTTCCCAGCACCATTTATTGCAGAGGCAGTCTTTATCTCAATGTATATTCTTGGTGCCTTTGTCAAAGATTAGTTGGCTCTAAGTATGCAGGTTGATTTCTGTGTTCTTTATTATGTTCCATTGGTCCATGTGTCTGTTTTTATGCCAGTACTATGCTGTTTTGTTTACTCTAGCTTTGTAGTATAATTTGAAGTGAGGTAGTGTTATGCCTCTGACATTATTTTCATTTTTATTTTTGCTCAAGATGTTTTGGCTATTCGTGGTCTTTGTTGTTCCACATGAATGTTAAGGCTGTTTTTTCCATTTCTGTGAAGACTGTTACTGGTGTTTTGATGGAGATTTTATTTAATTTTTAGATTTCTTTGGATAGTATGGAAATCTTCGCAATGTTAATTCTCTCATTCCAAAAGCATGTAATGTCTTTCCATCTTTTTGTGTCCTCTTTAATTTCTTTCATATGTGAATTGTAGTGCTCATTCTAGAGATCTTTCATCTCCTTGGTTAAATTAATTCCTAGGTAATTCATTGTTTGGTGACTATTGCAAATGGACTTGCTTTCTTGACTTCTTTTCCTTCTAGTTTGATATGGGAGTGTAGAAAAGCTACTGCCTTTTGCATGTTGATTTTGCATCCTCCAACTTTACTGAAATCCTTTACCAACTGTAAGAATATTTTTGTAGAATTTGTGTTTTTTTCTATGCATAGGATCATGTTATCTACAAAGAGGGACAGTTTAACTTCATCTCTTCCAATCTGGATGCCCTTTATCTCTTTCCCTTGCCTGACTGCTCTGGTTAGTACTTCCAATATTATGTTAAATAGGAGTGGTGACAGTGGGCATCCTTGTCTTGTTCCTGTTCTTAAGGGAAAAGCTTTCAGCATATCCCATTCAGGATGATATTGGCAGTGGGATTGTTATATATGGTTTTTAATGTGTTGAGGTACTTTCCTTGTATACATAGTTTGCTAAGAATCTTCAGCATGAAGTGATGTTGAATTTTGTCAAATACGTTTTCAGTGTATATTGAGATAATCATGGTTTTTGTCTTCGATTTTGTCAATGTGGCGTATCACATTTATTGACTTGCATGTGTTCAGCCATTTTTATATATCTGGGATGAACCCCACTTGATCATGGTGTATAATGTTTTTGATGTGTTGCTGTATTCTGATTGCTAATGTTTTGTTGAGTGGTTTTGTGTCTATGGTCATCAAAGATATTGGCCTGTAGTTTTATTTCTATGTTATGTACTAGTATAGTTTTGGTATCAGAGTGATACTGGCCTCATTGAATGAATTTGGGAAAATGGCCTCTGCTTCAATTCTTTGGAATAGTTTGAAGAGAATTGGCATTAATTCCTCTTTAAAAGTTCGGTGGAATTCAGCTGTAGAGCTATCTTGTTTTGGGCTTTTCTTTGTTGGGTGACTGCTGATTACTACTTCAATCTCATTGCTTGTTATTATTCTGTTCAGGTTTTCTACACCTTCTTCATTCAGTCTTGGTAATTTGCATGTGTCCAGCAATTTATCTATTTCATCTAGGTTTTCAAATTTGTTGGTGTGTAGTTGTTTATAATAGTCTCCAACAATTCTTTGTATTTCTGTGGTATCAATTGTAATGTATTCTCTCTCATTTCTGTTTTTGTTATTTTGGTCACTTTTTCTTTTTTTTGGTTAACCTAGCTAATGATTTGTTTATTTTGTCTTCTCAAAAAAAACCCAAAAAAACAAAAAAACAAAAAAACGTTTTGCTTATTTATCTTTTGTATTGCTTTTTGTGTCTCTATTTTATTTACTTCTGCTCTGATCTTATTTCTTTTTGTCTACTCATTTTGGGACTGGATTGTTATTGTTTTTCTAGTTCATTGAAGTGTAGTGTTAGTTTGTTTATTTTAATCTTTCTGTTCTTTTGATGTAAGCATTTACTACAATCAACTTTCCTTTCAGTACTTCTTTTGCTATATCCCACAGGTTTTGGTATGTCGTGTCTTTATTTTCATTAGTTTCAATAAATTTTTTGATTTCCTGTTTAATTTCTTCTTGGAGGCATAATCTCTATTTTATTTACTTCTGCTCTGATCTTATTTCTTTTTATCTACTCATTTTGGGACTGGATTGTTATTGTTTTTCTAGTTCTTTGAAGTGTAGTGTTGGTTTGTTTATTTTAAATCTTTCTGTCCTTTTGATGTAAGCATTTACTACAATCAACTTTCCTTTCAGTACTGTTTTTGCTATATCCCACAGGTTTTGGTATGTTGTGTCTTTATTTTCATTAGTTTCAATAAATTTTTTGATTTCCTGTTTAATTTCTTCTTGGATGCATAGGTCATTCAGGAGCATGTTGTTTAATTTCCATGAGTTTGTATAGTTTCCAGAGTTTTCCTTCTTATTGATTTCTAGTTTTAATCTGTTGTGGTCTGAAAAGATATTTGAAATGATTAAGAAAATTCAGGGATAGCTACGCAATGTCCCTTCCTCAAGATGAGAATGGGTGTGTGTGGACAGGCAGGGAAAAGTGTCAAAGATACTGGCATTAAAACACAGACCTTTGGGGCCTGTGACTTGATTCAGCCAATGAAACACAAATATTCACTCCCTTTGTTACTGAAAGCCTTTCATCCATGCATCAGGGAACCATCTTCACACCACCTACCTCCTGGGTCTGTCATGGAGAGTCTTTTGTCACAGGAGCTCACTCTGAGGCCCAGGCCTGGATGACCTTGACAGAGGAAGCTGAGGAATTTCCACTGGGGCCACACCTGGCAACAGAGCCTTTGTGTGATATATACCATATATTATTTGTAGTATATTCTATCAAAATAAAAATGATGGAAAATGGAGGAAGCAGGAAAGAGAGAGGAAGGTTGAATAGGCTTATTGATGATTGTTCTGGAAATAGAAGAAAAGTAAAAAAAAAAATTAAAAAAAACTATGAACCAGACAGACAGTAATGGATTAAGTAAAATAAAATATGATAAAGTAATTTAAAAATAAAAAAACTGTAAAGGTAACTGCAAGAACAACAATAACAGCAAAACCCAGAATACAATTCTCCCCAATTACCAAATAAGTAATTTTTAAAACAATGAAATAAATATGCATTATGTAAAAAAGAAACACAGACAATATAAGAATTTACATAATAACAAAATAATATAATAAGTTTAAACCCAAACATATGAATTTTATCAATAAATGTTAATAGGCTTAACACACTTTTTCTAAGTAAAAAGATTTCAAATTTGGCCCCCACACCAAGACAGAATGTTATGTTATGTACCAGAGACATGCCTAACACACCGTGATTCAGAAAGGCTAAAAATAAGAGGGCAGAAGCCACCAGTGAGATCAACAAGTAACCCGTGGCGCACTCAGGAGAGTGCTGCGCTGGGAGTGCAGTGGCGCTCCCGCAGCGGGTTCGGATCCTATATAGGGATGACTGGTGTGCTCACAGCGCTCACTGGCTGAGCGCGGTGCGGCCGGTCTCAAAAAGGACAAAAAACAAAACAAAACAAAAAACAAGTAAGCAGGGGCAATCCTGGCATCACAGGAGAAGCAGAACCCAGAGCCCGGGAGTGACAGAGGAGGCAGCCCTCTCCTCACGCAAACCCCACAGCCTGCACTGCAAGCGTCAGCACCAAATGACAGACAAACACTCTGTATCCACAGCAGCATGAAGGAGTCAGGCACAGAGACACACTGATAATAGGAGAACTTAACACAGACGAGAGGCAAAATGTGAGTAGCAATGTAGAAGACCTCCAAACCACAATCAACGGGGTAAATTTTATGAACGCATAGCAAAAGCCGCACCCAATTAAACAATATACAGCTTCTTCTCAAGTTCACGTGAAACATTCACAAATCTGCTCATATAGGATATAATACAGAGAAATTAACAGTACGTCTCCTAAAGCAGAAAAATTATAAACAACACACTGATCAAAATGTGATAAAACTAAAAATGCTAACATTTTTAAAAAGGTTCATCCAAGCAAATATTTCAAAACAATTCTTAAACAAATCTGAGAAAAAAGAAAAACAGAAACCAGAATTACAAAAGTGCTACACTACTGGTAGTGGAAGCAATGCATTTCAGAATTTTAATGCATTCAAATTAGTCATCTGACAAAAACTCAAACCTTTAAATATTTTTATCAAGAAAAATAAAAGAATGAACAAAATATATTGACTTTGCATCACAAAAGACAAGAACAACAAAAGATAAGAGCAACAAAGAATATCAAATGAAAGCAAAAAGAAGAAAATAAAATTATAAAAGTAAAAATTAATAAGATGGAGAATGGAAGAATAATATATCTAATTAACAAATCAAAATTCTTTAAATGTTAAAATGCTATAAAGACAAATAGATCATGAATCTGGAAAATCCCAGATGACTTAATCAAGAGAAAAGGCAGAAAACAAATAAACACAAAATAGGAAAAAAAAGAAAGAAGGAGAAAAAGAAAAAGATGGAAAAAAGTAATTATTGAAAAGACATCACAATAAACTACTTTCCAGCTTATATGAATAAATTTGAAAATCTAAGTTGAAAAGAATTTGTTAAAAAAATTCAGTTTAAGGAAATTTATTCCATTGGATTTACATAGTTCAGTAGATACGATTCCATAGAAGAAACAAGGAAATTTATTAAGGAAACACCCGCACAGAAAAGCAACTGATCCAGATGGCTTCACAGAGAAATTCTAAAAAACCTTCAAAACTCTTTTAGTCCCAATACTCAAAAAAAAAAAAAAAAAAAAATTCTTCCAGAGCATTGAAAATGAAGGAAAAATCTTAAGTCTCACTATAGAGAAAGGATAACATTGATAGCTAAATCTGATGAAGACAGAAAGAAAAAAGAAAAACGCAGACCAGTTCAGTTATAAAATTGGTATACATCTTCTAGATAGAATATTAGTAAATGAAAAATATATACCACACAAAAAATGATATAATATAACCAAATAGAATTTATTCCAGTTTTAATATTAGGAAATCATTAATAATATGTACCAAATTAAGATATCTAAGGAGAAATATCACTTGATTATTTCCATAAATGCCAAAGGACCTTCTGACAAATGGCAACACCAATTTCTAACAAAACATTCTAGGAGATAATTACTGATAGATACTTTCTTAACATGATTCCATAAATATACAGGTAGACATATATAAATTTTTTTATTGAGACATATGAGGGTACTTTAAAAAATGTCATGGAAAGATCTGTATTATCTATTAATTCTATTTTTCAATGACCTTTTTGCAGTACCCTCATGTACTATATCTATATAAATTTCTACATCTATGATATCAATATCTATACCATCTAAATAGCTTAGTCCTATAGAGAGCATCTCACTTAAAGGCACACACTGGGGAGACACCCACTAAGATCAAGAGGCCAGTAGCTCCACTGTTCTCCAGCAGGAGCAGGACATTTAGCAGGTGTTATCAGAAGAGAGAAGCCAATAGGAAGCATAGCACCTGGAAAAGAAGTAACTTGAGCTCTATTTGCAGGTGATACCAGCGTGTATATGGAAATCCTGGAGAATCATGAGAATTCAATGAAACAGGATATAATAAGAACACGCCTTCACATACATAAACAATAACCAGTTAGAAGACATAATGATAACTCTTTACCCCACCAATAAAGAAAATACAATTATTTGGGCCGGCCCGGTGGCACACTGCTATAGTGCGCCACTTGGGAAGTGCGGTGGCGCTCCCGCCGAGGGTTCGGATCCCACATACAGACTGGCCGCTCACTGGCTGAGTGAGGTGCGGGAGCAACACCGAGGGTTGTGATCCCATTGCCGGTCCCGGTCCGGTACAGGCGCGACACTGAGGGTTGCAATCTGTTGCCGGACACGAAAAAAGACAAAAAGGAAAAAAAAAAAAAAAGAAAATACAATTATTTGGCGCTAAATTGAACAGAAACTGCCCAGATGAGTGTGAGAAAAACTTCTCCAGGAAGAATGGGCTTAGAAGAGGATGTGCTTAGAGCCTCTTGTTGTGCCAAAAAAGTGAGAAAGCGCTCAAAGAAGAATGAGGGTGTGTCCAAAAGGAACATGGCTTCATCTGGAACAACTTAAGCACCAAATTAAATAATGATAGGAAACGATTATTTATTTGGAGGCAAGAGATTTTTATAGTAGAAATGTTGACAAATAAATATGCAAGGAACAGTGAAATTCAAAAACATCTTTGAACAACCATCAGTAATGTTTCAGAAAAGATTCATTAAAGGGTATTAAGACAATGGGTCAAATTTTCATTTATAAGAGAACATTTGTATAGTTTCTGTGCATCCCTCTGAAGATACTGTTAGTTACAAACACAAAACTAATCTTTTATGGTGTGGCATCCAGCAGACACCACTGCCTCAACAAAATGGTCTGATCAACAACAGCAGTAATGGGCCATTATGGGGATAACAGGAGAAATTTAAATATGAACCGTGAGTTAGAAAAGAGCACCATGTCAATGCTCATTCCTGATATTGATCATACCATGACTCTGTAAGCAAATACCCTTGCTTTTAGGAAATACGCAATAAACTTTTGAGGCTAAAGGAGCATCATGTCTGCAACTGACTTTGAATTAATTCAGAAAACAAACATTTATGTGTGTGCCTGTTGAAATAGAGAGAGAAGAGGGAAGCATGAGGGCAAAGCACATGTGAAACACAAAATGCTGAGCTTGGAGACCTGGGTCAGGAAGAAGTGATGAAGACTTTATTCCTCTACCTCTCATATTTAATCTGAGATCCAACTGGAATTGAGTTCATGCAGTGTGAAGTAAAGGTCAAGATTTACTTTATTCAGGGTGAGGCTCCAGGCAGGCAGAAAACCCAGGTAGCCATGGCTGCCAACCTGTTCCACCCACACAGAAGGCAGAAATCCCCACTGTAGATGTCAGCAAGGACTCAGGTATGCAGAAAACCTGGGCAGCCACCACCATTGCCCCCCACACAGAGAAGGCAGCAACCTACACCACTGTGACTGAGGAAGCCTCACACATCTTCCAGTGAGGTTGTCTACAACAGCCACTACCACAGCTGCTACTGCTGCATGGATGGCTTTCTGCCATAGCAACATCCACATCTACTGTGCAGATGGCCCACCACATATTTGACAGCATTGACACAAGGAGTGTCACATGACAAGCCTGGTAAAAGAGGAAGAGTCTTCTTCCTTAAAGTCTACTCCAGGGTAAGAGAAGAAGCAACAGATCTACCAAATGACCAGACATCAATGTACAGATACTAGAAATATGAACAAAACAAAACAAACAGAGAAAAACAGAAAATATGACACTTTCAAAAAAAATTTAGTAACTCTCAAATACCAGACCCTACACAACAGGAAACCCTTGAAATGACTTAAAAAGGAATTCTGAGTAGCCATCTTAAGGAAATTCAATGAGATAAAGGAGGAATCAGATAACACAATGAAATGAGAAGAAATATCCAGGATATGAAGCATGAAATTTACAAAGAGATTTTACCTTAAAAAAGAATGTACCAGAACACCTGAAACTGAAAGATTCAGTCAATGAAATAAAAAACACAAGCAAGAGTTTAAGTAGCAGATTACAGCAAGCAGAAGGAATAATTTCTTTATGAAATGACCCAGGCAGACAAAAAAACAAAAAAGAAAAAGAAAAAATGAAGAAAGTCTAAGAGAGCTAGCAGACAACCTTAAGCACACAAACATTCAAATCATGGGTGTTCCAGAAAGGGAGGAGAAAGATAAAGATATTGAAAATCTATTCAATGAAATAATAATGGAAAACTTCCCAGGTATAGGCAGAGACACGGACTTTCAGATCCAGGAAACTCAAAGATTCCTGAACAGTTTCAGTTCAAAAAGATCCTCCCTGGTACACATTGTAGTCAAAATGGCAAAGCTCAAAGACAAAGACAGTATCCAAAAAGCAGCAAGAGACAAGTGTCAAGTCACTTATAAGGGAACCCCCATCAGACTAACAGCAGACTTCTAAACTAAAGCCCTACAGGCAAGAAGAAAATGTGATGAAATATTCAAACTACTAAAAGGAAAAAACTGCCAGCCAAGAATGCTATACCCAGTCAGCCTAGCCCTGAGAAATGAGGGAGAAGTAGTGTATTTCCCAGACAAACAAAAACTGTGGGAGTTCATCACCACACGACAGCCCTGCACGGAATACTCAAGGGAGTCCTCACCTAGAATCCAAAAAACAATAATCATTACCATGAATAAACAAGAAAGAACAAAACTCACTGGTAAAACACACATGCCCATGAGAAAGAAAAAATAACTAAATCTTACCACCTCAAAATAAAACCCAGAAAAACAAAAAAAAACTTTGAAGATGAACAATGAAAGGGGAAGAAAGGAACAAAAGATATTCTAAAACATCTAAACAAAAAGTGATAAAATGCGAGGAATAAGACTATACCTCTCAATAACAACCCTAAATGTAAATGAAATAAACTCCGCACTGAACAGACACAGACTGACAGATTAGATTAAAAATCTAGGCCCAACTATATGCTGTCTTCGAGAGACTCACCTCGCCTGTAAAGTTACACACAAACTAAAAGTGGAGGGATGGAAAAAGTTATACCACAGAAATAGAAACCAGAAATGGGCAGGAGTAGCTATTTTTATATCAGATAAAATAGACTTTAAACCAAAACCATAAAGGGGAGACAAAGAAGGCCACTATATAGTGATAAAGAGATCTATCTAGAAAGAATATGTAACAATCATAAATATATATACACACCCAACACTGGAGCACGCAGACACATAAAGCAAACACTATTAGACCTAAATAAAGAGATAGACCTCAATATGATAACAGTGGGGGACCTGAACATCCCCCTGTCATCATTGGAGAAATCATCCAAGCAACAGAAACACAGGATTTAAAACACACTTTAGACCATTTGGATCTGGCAGATATGTACAGAATGTTTCATCCAACAGCTAGAGACTATACATTCTTTCCATCAGTAAATGGAACATTCTCCAAGATTGACAATGTGCTAGGTCACAAAGCAAGTCTCAGTAACTTTAAAAAGATTTAAATCATCTCGAGTAAAATTTCACACCACAACAGATTAAAACTAGAAATTAATAACAAACAAAACTCAGGACTCTATACAAATACATGAAATGAAACAACAGGCTCATGAATGACCTATGAGTCCAAGAAGAAATTAAACAGGACATCAAAAAGTTTATAGAAACCAGAAAAAATAAAAACATATCATATCAAAACATGTGGTACACTGAAAAAGAGGTATGAAGAAGGAATTTTATAGCAATAAATGCTTACATCAAAAAATTTGAAAGATTTCAAGTAAACAATCTAATGCTACTGCACAAAGAGCTAGCAAAACAAGAACAATTCAATCCTAAAGTTAGTAGATGGAAAGAAATAAGATCAGAGCAGAACTAAATGATATAGAGACCCCAAAATAATACAAAAGATCAATGAAACAAAAAGTCGGTTTTCTTGAGAAGATAAACAAAATAGATAAACCATTAGATAGGTCAAAAAGTGAGAGAGAGAGAGAGAGAGAGAGAGAGAGAGAGAGAGATAAAACCTAAATTACAAAAGTCAGAAATGAAAATGGAGACATTACAACTAATACCGCAGAAATACAAAAATAAAAAAAATCATTTGAAACTATTACAAACAACTATACGCCAACAAATATTAAAACCTGGAGTAAATCAATAAATTTCCAGACACATATAAAGTACCACGACTAAACCAAGAGGAGACAGAAAACCTGAACAGACGAATAACAAGCAAAGAGATTGAAGCAGTAATTAGTAGTCTCACAACAAAGTAAAGTCCAGGAGCAAATGGATTTACTGCTGAATTCTACCAAACCATCAAAGAGGAATTAATACCATTCTCTCCAAACTATTTCAAAAAATTGAAACAGAGGCCACTCTCCCAAACTCATTCTATGAGGCTAGCTTAATTTTGATACCAAAGCCAGTCAATGATTCAACAACAATAAAAATGAAAACTGCAGGCCAATATCTCTGATGAAAATAGACACAAAAAATTCAACAAAATACTAACAATCAAAATACAGCAACACATTAAAAAATATATACACCATAACCAAGTGGGATTCATTCCAGGGACGCAAGGATTGTTCAACATATGCAAGTCAATAAATGTTATATATCACATCAAAAAAATCAAGGACAAAAACCACATGATTATCTCAATAGATGCACAAAAAGCATTCAACAAAATTCAACATAATTTCATGATGAGACTCTCAGCAAATTAAGTATAGAAGGAAATTATCTCAATACAATAAAAGCCATTTATGACAAGCCCACTGACAATATCATCCTGAATGGGGAAAAGCAGGAAGCTTTTCTCTTAAGAACAGGAACAAAACAAGGAGGCCCACTCTCACCACTCCTATTCAACATAGTATTCAAAGTACTACCAGAGTAATTAGGCAAGAGAAAGAACTTAAGAGCATCCAGATGGGAAAAGATGAAGTCAAACTACCCCTGTTTGCAGAGGACATGATCCTGTATAAAGAAAAACCTAAAGACTCTACCAAAAGCTCCTATAGCTGGTTAATAATTTCAGTAATATTGCAGGTTATAAAGCCAATATCTAGAAATCTGTAGTGTTTATATTCTCCAATGACCAACGATCAGAAAGAGAAATCAAGAAAGTAAGCCCATTTACAGTAGTCAACAACAACAAAATACCTAGGAATCAATTAAACCAAGGAGGTGAAATATCTCTACAATGAGAACTACAAATCAATACTGAAAGAAATTAAAGAGGATGTAAAAAATGCAAAGACACTCCATGCTCCTGGATTGGAAGAGACAACATCATGAAAATGTTGATACTTCCGAAAGTCATCTACAGACTTGATGCAATCCCCATCAAAATACCAATGATATTCTTCACAGAAATATTCGAAACAATGCTAACATTCATATGGAACAACAAAACACCCCTAATAGCCAAAGCAATCCTGAACAAAAATGAATAAATAAATAAATAAATAAAGCTGGAGGCATAACACTACCTGACTTCAAACTATACTATAGCCTATAGCAACCAAAACAGCATGGTACTGGCATAAAAATAGACACTAAAAACCATGGAACAGAATAGAGAACCTAGAAATTAACTCCCAGACTTATAGCTAAGTGATCTTTGACAAAGGCACCAAGAACATACACTGGGGAAAAGACAGCCTCTTCTATAAGTGGTGCTGGGAAAATTGGACATCCATATGCAGAAGAATGAAACTAGACCTACACCTCTCACTTTATACCAAAATCAACTCTAAATGGACTAAAGACTTAAGTATAAGATCTGAAACTATAAAACTTCTAATGGAAACATAGGGGAAACACTTCAAGAAGTTGGACTGGGCAAACACTTTATGAACACTTTATGAGCCCCAAAGCACGAACAACAAAAGAAAAAAATAAATAAATACGATCACATCAAACTAAAAAGCTTCTGCACACCAAAGGAAACAGTCAACAGAGTTAAGTGACAACTTACAGAATGGGAGAAAATATTTGCAAACTTTATATCCAACAAGGGAATAATATCTGGAATATACAAGGAACTTAAACAACTATACAGTTAAAGAAGATATAACACAATGAAAGAATGGACAAATGAGCCAAATAGACATTTTTTGAAGGAAGACATTTGAATGGCCAACAGGTACTTAAAAAAATGGTCAACATCAGTTATCAGGGAAATGCGGATGAAAACCACATTGAGATACCATCTCACTCCAATTAGACTGTCTATAATCAAAGAGACTGATAATAACAAATGCTGACAAGGATGTGGAGAGCAGAGAACTCTCCTACACTGCTGGTGGGACTGTAAATTAGTACGGCCGATTATCGTATAGTAAACTAGCATGGAGGTTTCTTAAACAACTACAGATAGATCAACCATATGATCCAGCAATCCCACTTCTAGATATATTCCCAGAAGAATGGAAATCATCATGTTGAAGGGATGCCTGCACTCCCATGTTCATTGCGGCTCTGTTTACAACAGCCAAGATATGAAATCAACCTAAATGTCCATCGATGGATGATGGGATAAGGAAAATGTGGTATATATACACCACGGAATACTACTCAGCCATAAAAAAGAATGAAATTCTGCCATTCACAGTAACGTGGGTGAGCTTAGAGAAATTTATGCTAAGTGAAATGAGCCAGGCACAGAGGGAAAAAGGCCACATGTTCTCACTCATGAGCAAGTGTGAGCTAAGAGAGAAAAAAGGGAAGGAAGGAAGGCCACAGTGGTGCACTGGACTTCCAGAGGGAGGGAACAGACGGAGGGTTGCCAGGAGGTGGAGGGGGCAGAAGGAGGGATGCAGGGGAGACGTTGGGTGGGGAATGTGGTAAATAATGGCAAGTCGTGGTAACGGGCATCATGCTGATAGTATTGACCTGACCATCACATCTTGGACACAGGTGGTGATGGTCAGTTTTGTACTGCATGAATATGCATAATCACTAAAAAAATAAATTAAAAAATGATTTACTTTATTCATATGAATGTCTAATTAATCCAGCTCTGTTTATCGAAAAGACTAACCTTCCCATACTTACTTATACCGACTGTAAGTCTGAGTCTCTTTCCAGACACACTGTCCGGTCACTTGATCATGTGCTGGTCTTTGCACTAATGCTGCAGTCTCATTACAGTCACTAGTAGATTTCTACATCCTCGACACACGTCCTGCAGCTTCATTATTCTTTAGCACTGTCTGGACTAGTCTTGACTCTTTTCTTTTCATTTATATTTTTGAATCACTTGCCTGTTCTCACACACACACCCCACACCTCTGTCTGAATCATTTTACCTTTTGACTTTTTATTTTGGCAAATGTCAGGCTAACAAATACATTGCAACCATCGTATGAAAAACCCCTGTCCATATTCGTCCGTCCCTCACAAGCTGTGGGGTACACTGGGCCTGTTTACACCCAGTGCCTCTGCCTGTCCTGCATAGACCAAGCACACCCCTGTGGGCAGTGACTGTCCTCGGGCACGGGGACAAAGAGATTCTGGGCTTGCACAGGGCAGCTGGAGGCCTTGGCAGTGTCTACTACAGTCCACCCCCTGCACATTACCAACCCACCTGTTCCCATGTTGATCCCTGTGTCCCATTGCTGGGGCTTCTGCATGGTGGCCTGACCATTGGACTCTTTCCTGCTGGGCATAGTTGCTGTGATCACAATTCCTGGTTCTGCCAGGCATGTCTGTGCCAGAGATTTCTGAGTTCTCTGGGTCCTGTTGGGTTGGAGCACTTCCTTGCACTTTACTCCAATCATGTGGATGAGAAGCAGAAACACTACAATGGGGTCATAGGGAGTAAGGACAGGAAAGCCCAGTGACATCTGTGGGTACTGTGAACAGAGAACCATGCTACAGCTTTGGCTCTGATCCAAACTCATGGGTGTCTTTCTAAAACCATCCCTTGAACCAAGCTAACCTGTGACCTTCAGTCCCAGTGTCAAGTGGCCAGCAGCTCCTAGTGCTGGAGGCCACGGGTCCCAGCTCATGTGGTGGACCACAACACCTACAGGCCCCACCACAGTCCCAGCGGTGCACAAAGGCAGCATCATCCCTGGAAGCAGATCAGTCTGTCACACCTGTGTCCATGGGGCCAGAGCATGTGAGGACTGCCACAGCTCATCCTCTCTGGAGGAGCCTCCTGGCTGCTCTTCCATGGCAGACACCCCCACTGGCACTGGGGTGAGACCACAGATCCACGGCCTCCTTGCCAGTCTCTTGCACAGATTATTCATCTCTAGTTTTCCATTCTCACTCCTCCCTGGGTGCTGGCCACAGCCAAGCCAGTCACCCCTGCCCCGGTACCATGCACACCTTATCGGAAGCTGCATCTCCATCCACTCCACCTTTACCACCGAGGGCCCTGCTCTGTGCCAACCCACAGGGAGGATGCATCTTCTCCAGTACTGTTCAGCTCCCTTCCATTCCTCAGCTGTCCATATTGTCTCGGGACGCTGGTCCTGGCTTCTCCTCCTCCACAAGATGTCTGTCACCAGCCTCCACGAGGCCACGGGTGTGAGTCGAGGCAGAAGCACTGCTGAGGTGGAGTAAGTGGCCTGGGTCAGCCTCTTCTGCACTGGGATGTTCTCCTGTCTCCCCCACCAGCTTAGGCTCAACCCTGACTCCACCCTTTCCTTCAAATGACAGATTGCAGCTGTGCTCACCCAAAGGCATGACTTCGTGGGTGTGATAAAACCCAGATCAAGATGGTAGCACCTGTTTTATAGTAAGGTGATGCCCTGTGGCCAAATATTCATGCTTAGCCAGCCACAGGAGCATGCCAGAAAATAACAGAGATCTTTGCTGTTGAGCATACAGCCTCACTCCAAACACTGGGGATCTGTGCTGCAAGTTTACACCAAGGCTTGACAGAAGTGCCATAGACTTCCCTTTCCATCAGAGATAATGCCACCACTGTGACTCCCAGGTCCTGTGGCCCAAGGAGCAGGATGCCTGGAGCTGCAGCTGGAAGCTCTGCCCAGCCTTGCCTTCTCTGTTTCCTACTAGTCAGCTGGCAATTGAGTGGGTGCAGTGCCCCCAAGAATGACTCTGAGTGTTGTGCTTCTGTCTTGTGACAAGGTGTAAAAAGTGTCCTTTACTTTGGAGGAGGTCCTGAAACACCCAATATCATCAGACTCCTCAATCTCCAGCTCATGAAGGCATGAAGATGACTGTCCTTCCCATTCACTTGGTCTGATGAACACGATCCTTTCCACACAGCTGACCAGGATGGGTGGTGTTCTGAGGAATGTCAAGATGCCAAAGCCCTTCAGATGGTAGAGTCACAGAAAGTGGGAGAAATGGCATGGCCCGGGCAAGACTGTGGATGGGGCTGCTGCCGATCCCAGGTGAACATAGATCACCCTTGAGGGTCTTTCCTATGCTCAGTGCATGGGTGCACACCAGATGATATGTTTCAGTAGAGGCACCCTTTCCACTGCAGCAGCTGCGATGAGGACCTCTAATTTAATTTTCAGTGTCCACCATCTTCATTTTGATTTTTCAGGCACCACGTAGATTAGTTAGAGGGTGGTATTCTGGACACCATGTCCCTCATCCTGCAGTCCTATGCAGGTGGCAATGGTCTCCAACATAGCTTCTTGGCTGTGCTGCACTTTGTTTCATCTCTTCAATGGGGAGTGAGCTCTTTGAGGCACCAAGGGACCTGCTTCAGGTGAGGTCTTTGCAGGTTCTCCAGGCAAGAGGTCTTTGCAGGTTCTCCAGACCTGCTTCAGGTGAGGTCTTTGCAGGTTCTCCAGGCAACCAGGTGTGGATATAGCACAAATGAACAATGGACAGTCAACCTCCAACTCCTTAAAACAAATAGTGAAGAAAACAGCATGGGATGCAGTTTTCCTCATCCTGTTTCTTCCCAGATTTCTGTCCAGTAGAGAAAAAATTCACCTGCTTTGCTCCAACAATCCTACTCAGACCTAAGGCAGACCAGGTCCTCCCCATTTCCTCACGGCTCAGCACAGGTGAAAGAATCCACAGACTGTGCACCCCAGTGGCTATTAAATCTCCCCAAATACAAAACCTTGATTAAGGAGGAGTGAATCTCAACAGAGTGATACATGGGGTTGTGAACAAGTGCACACACTTTTGCTGCAATGCATTCACGAGATCACCAGAGCACCATTGCACATGAATGGGGCTCAAGGGACTCCCCTTCTCCATCAGCCTTCATGGGAGTGGTAATCTGGATGAGCTTGTGCTGCGTACTGCTTCTCATGATGTGAGGCTGACCTAGTCGGGGAAATCCTGCCTGTGTCTGAGTGCTCGCCACTATAGATTGCCAGTAACACTCGCCAGATAGTACTTAAAGGAAACGTTTTTTATTATGGAAGACGTCAACCTGGAGACAGAGGGTAAAATCCCAACTGCCTCCCCATTTACTGGAGAAAGAAAGGATTTATGGGCTTTTGGGATGGCGGCTGTGGGCAAGTGGCCAGGTTCAAAATCTCCAGGTGTGACAGGCAGCTGCCTTCTGAGGCCACCTGTGGTGCCAAAGTTTTGTCTGGTTTCTCTGACCTCGTCTCCTTTCCAGCTGAGCTGGGCTCTTGTGACTTTGCTGTGTTGTAATTTAATCTCAGGTGATGGTTTAGGGCTAACCACAATGCAGGAAAAGCAAAGTTATTTTTCAAGAAAGCAAGCTAGAGGGTATTTTTTGTGTGTGTCAAGAAAGCAAGCTAGAGGGTATTTTTTTATGTGGCTAAGGTTACACATTCAGACTGACCAGCGAGTCCAACCTTTCCTGCAATTAGTGGCACAGTCTTTACTCCTAACTCTGTGGTGGGAGATGGTAGGGCAGGAGGTCTGGACAATGTGCAGACTTGGGGTCTGTGGGTGAGCCAGGGATGGGATGGAGGAACAACCACAGACGGCAGGGAATCAATTCCAGAAGGAAGAAGCATGAGATTCACCTATGGGTCCCATCGCAGGAGTGCAGAAAGGGGCTCTCCTGTGAGGCTGTCTTAAGAGAGTGCTGTTTTCATCTGATGTCAAAAATCATGAGAGGGCCCTTCAAAATGTTTGTGGAAAGATTTGTACTATCTTTCAGTTCTATTGTCCACAAACTTTTTGATGTACCTTGTATTATTTAAGAGGCATTTACTTGGTAGAAGGATACTGATACTGTAGAAAATTACTGGTGATCATGTTTAAAAAAAATAAGGTTAAAATATATTTTCTGATTGATAGGCACCAACAATAAAATTGCATTTAATTTGGAAAATGAGGTAGGGTGTCATTGGAATTTCTAAGCTAAAGTGGGGAGACTGAAAAGCCCTGTAGGTGGGTTCGAGTGCGTAAGAGAGAAAGTACAGTTCACAAAAGTGCATCCAAAAAGTATCAGCACGGTCCAGTTTGACCCTCTCTCCTATATTCTATTCGAGTACATTTTTCAAACTCTACAATAATATTCTACAACTGATATGTCCAAGTTTTTGTTCATGCCATGAGTGAGATAGGAAGTTTGCAGTTGAAATGGTGAGTTCTTTTCTGAGTGAACTGATTCCTGAGTATAACAGACATTTTGTAGACAAATAAATTGTATCATTCAAACTTTGTTTTGTTTTTGTTTTTTTACAGTGATTTTGGTGGTCATTACTCATGTTTATAGTAGCATAAAAATATATCTGAAGCCATAGTAGCATTAAAATATATCTGAAGAACTTGAGGTATGCAAAATATTTTTGAATTGGTGATACATATTGAAATATGAAACCTGAGATTTCAAAACATTTTCAATTTTATTTTCACTATTTTCAATTTTATCGATTGTTTACAATGATATCTAGGGCCTTTGGTTACATTTGTGAGTTCTGAGTATTTGGTGAAGGTATAAGAAATAATTAAGAAAACAAGAGAATAAAAGAAGAAAATAAGAACAGAAATAGAAAAATCTAGTGAAGTAGGAAACATTATTTCCTAGTTCAGTCCCCAACTTGGAACCCTCTCCTACCTTCTAGCCCCCAAGCCTCATACTTGGGGCTGTCCCTCCAGTGTGTGAACAAGATATGCATTTCCATGTTCTGTACATTTCCATGTTCTGTGCATTTGCGTGGTACGTGCCTGGCAACCACACCCAGCACAGCCTCATTCCAGACCTCATCACCTCTGAGTTCTGAAAGTCTGAATCTGAATCACACTTGAATCACACCTGGTTGTCCCACTGCTTTCTGTCTTCTGTGGACTCCAGAATCCCAGAACCTGCTCCCTCTCATCCTGGCCTCACTTCCCATGTGGCCTTTCCTTCCTGCCCTCTCTCCTCCACCATCTGTACTATCTAGACCCACATACACAGGGGATCTGCTGGCCATGCTCTCTGGTCCCCCATGCCATGTGCAGCCCTTGCTAGAGCATCCTCAGCTACAGCTGTCCTGCGCACATGGGCCAAGGCCCAGACCAGCTCAAGAACCCTTGTGGCAGAAGGCACTAGCAGCTTTCACAGAAGTCCCAGTGCCTCTCCTGGTCACTCAAGGACACCCATGCCTGCTCTTTCTGTGATCTTTCCTCCAGGTTGCTCTGCTGCCCACCCCCACCCCCATAGCAGGGCTTGGACCCTTTCAGAAACCTGCTCCTGCCACATCCATCCACAGCTCACCTCCTGCAGAGACAATCCCCTCTCTGGACTTCCCCAGCACCTGCCTGTCCACTTGCACTAGGTGGGGTTACATTACAGTGGCAGGTGGGGCTCCCCTGCCTCTGTGGTCACCTGTACACATGTGCATTTAGCCAACAGCACCTGGGGGTGCTGACAGCCAAGGACCCACATCAGGACATAATGGAGGAGCTGGCAGAGAAGCATCCTGTTTCCAGGCTCCACACCAGCACAGTTTGGGGGTCCAGTGTGTCCCCCTACAGTGTGCACCTCCCGTGCCCATACTGAGGGTTCCTCTGGGCTCAGCTCACACCTCATGTGGGCATGGGCTGGGGTGACTCCCCTTTACAAAGTGTGACACCCATTCAGTTGAAGCTGAGGCCACACTGTTCTCCACTTTCACCCACACTGATGTCTGAGGTGTTCTGTTTTGTCTTAGCCACAATTTCACTGAATGTTCTTGGTGGCAGCTGCACCAAGCCAGCGTCCCAAGTGTGAGGATTTGGGGAGCACAGGCCAAGGGCTCTCCATGCCTTTCCTTTATGTCCCAATCTTGTCTCCCACCACCCTGTGATTTGGGGAATTCCTTCCATCTCAGGCTCCCCTCCCTGCATACCTTCCATACCTCATGAGGCCTTAGATGTTCCCAACTTCCATCCAAGGGCATCCCCAACTATTTTTTTTGCCTCCCACGGATTTGTTACCCCTTTTCCACTGGGTGATGGAGCCACCAAAGATTACTCAAAGCCTATCTCTTCTAAGTAGTGAGAAGCCCCAGAAAGGGGTTAATGTCCCGGAACCCTCAAGAGTGAGGCATTCCTTCCATTTGGGAAATTAACCACGAATTGGGTTTCTCTTCCCACATTTATTC
>NW_007731756.1:115606-116687 GCF_000696425.1 Galeopterus variegatus | reverse complement strand
TGAGGGTTGCGGTCCGTTGCCGGACACGAAAAAAGACAAAAAAAAGGAAAAAAAAAAAAGACATGCAGCATGTATTGCACGGGATGCTCACACTCCAAGCTCATGCCAAGGGCCAGAGCCTTTTGTAGTCCTCCCCTGAAATCTGGAACTTGTTCCTTTGTAAGAAAAGACATTCAGTGAAGTGACACAGAGCAATAGTGGCTTTAATTTGAGGCAAACTTTTCTCTAATTTCTCTAACTGGTAAAAGGAGGAATGATCAGCAACATGCAAAGATGAGCTATTATTATCAACATAAATCACTGTAGCAGCCATGCCACATACCCCATACTAAGAAACCACATGCTGGGGAGCAGGGGTTAGGTTGCATGAGAAGGTCAACCCCAGGGTCCCTGCATTCCCAGCACAAGGGTTTGCTTGCCCAGGAAGGCCTTGGAGCTTCCTAAACAGGCATGTGCAGGGTGGAAGCAGAGCCCACAGAGATGCGTCCATTCATAAAGATAAAGACACATGGTTTGGGAAATCTGGAGAGACCTGCCACAGGGCCCAGCTGAGAGCCCTGCAATAATGAAGCCCTGGGGCACAGAGAAGTTGATGAGGATGGAAGAAAAACAGCAATAGGGTAATATATTCTAAAGGGAGAAACATAGAACCTGGAACAACATTTGTGGCAAGTTGAATATAAAAGAGATAGGACAGAAAACAGTTGGGGTAAGCTTCTGTCTACCCTGAGGGGTCAGTTGGCCATCCCTGGATTGAGCTGATTCCTGCATCCTCTGGGCTGCGACTACTGTACCTCACCAGGCCCAGGTCAGGTCAACGTTAGGAAGAACCCTGGCCACCTACCTTGTGGGTTCTGAAGCCGAGATCTCCTGCAGTGCAGCTCAAGGTCCTGCTGGCAACTCCTGCCTCAGGCCACAGTGGCCAGCAGCTGCTCCACACTGGCCACACACCGGAACACTGCTCAGTTTGGGCTCTCCCAGATCACACCATTGACCCTGGCTAATGCCCAGCCGCTTTGCTGCATGACGGTCCACAGAACATCTCAGGAAAGTGTGGGATAGACACAGTAGAGTGAACATC
>NW_007731756.1:108180-115596 GCF_000696425.1 Galeopterus variegatus | reverse complement strand
GTTAGGTTGCATGAGAAGGTCAACCCCAGGGTCCTTGCATTCTCAGCACAAGGTTTTGCTTGCCTAGGAAGGCCTTGGAGCTTCCTAAACAGGCATGTGCAGGGTGGAAGCAGAGCCCACAGAGATGCGTCCATTCATAAAGATAAAGACACATGGTTTGGGAAATCTGGAGAGACCTGCCACAGGGCCCAGCTGAGAGCCCTGCAATAATGAAGCCCTGGGGCACAGAGAAGTTGATGAGGATGGAAGAAAAACAGCAATAGGGTAATATATTCTAAAGGGAGAAACATAGAACCTGGAACAACATTTGTGGCAAGTTGAATATAAAAGAGATAGGACAGAAAACAGTTGGGGTAAGCTTCTGTCTACCCTGAGGGGTCTGTTGGCCGTCCCTGGATTGAGCTGATTCCTGCATCCTCTGGGCTGCAACTACTGTACTTCATCAGGCCCAGGTCAGGTCAAGGGTAGGAAGAGCCCTGGCCACCTACCTTGTGGGTTCTGAAGCCGAGATCTCCTGCAGTGCAGCTCAAGGTCCTGCTGGCAACTCCTGCCTCAGGCCACAGTGGCCAGCAGCTGCTCCACACTGGCCACATACCGGAACACTGCTCAGTTTGGGCTCTCCCAGATCACACCGTTGACCCAGGCTAATGCCCAGCCGCTTTGCTGCACGACGGTCCACGGAACATCTCAGGAAAGAGTGGGATAGACACAGTAGAGTGAACATCACTGAGCCATGGGACAGACACTCAACCACAAGCACCACCACTGTCTTAGTTGGGAGCTGATCTGAGGTAGTGAAATCCACACAAGCAGGACTGTGCCACCCAAATCCTGGGAAAGCTGGTCTTTCACTGCCATTCATATTACTACATATCCAAGGTGATCCTGTTGTGAAAATTTGTATTCCCAGGTATTTAGCCAGGCATGTTTAAAGGAGATAAAAAAAAATGTAGAAGAACTAGGAAGTAAGTTTCTGCACTAATCTAATCCCAGGTTAGAGCCTGTCATAGTCCCAGCATCTTGCTTGGCCAGGAATCCTCCTTGCAGGTCATCTACTCTATGTGAGTCCCCAAGTTTCTTCCATCTGAGGGATCATGTTGCAGGAGACTTGCCCGGTCCCAAGGAGGCCTGGGTGTTGCAGGAGACTTGCCCGGTTGCAAGGAGGCCTGGAGTGAGCACATCCCTGCCATGGCTGCAGAGAGTGCTGACTGCAGATCCCCTGCTGGCTGAGGAGAGCCATGGTCTGCAGCAATGCATGGTTAACAATGTAAGGACAGAGAATTGTCCACTTCTGAGGAGTGGACATGGGAACAGTAAGCCACATTCCCTCTGCATGCTTCCCTCTATGTCACAGCCTTTCACAAGGTGATCATTCAAAAAGCCAAAGGGGGACACAGCCAGGGACTGCTTGTGTTCTGGATTGAGCTGTGTTCCCCAAAATTCATATGTTGGAGTCCTAACCCCCCTACCTCAGCATGCAGCCTTGCTTAGAAATGGGTTGCTGCAGATGGGATTAGCTACAATGAGGTCACACTGCAGAAGGCTGGGTCCTAACCCAACAAGCTGGGTGTCCCTGTCAAAAGGGGAAATTTGGACACAGACCCTCATGTGAGAAATAACCTCAACTAGCTGATGCCAAAGAGTGGACAGAGACATAAAGTACTGTGAAGCGAGACTTTAATAATGGTCTTGAAAGACCAGGTGTCTGATGGCAGATACGCATGACACTGTTACAGCAAGCAATTTATTCCCTAGTGCGCAAGTCCCTTTCCCCAATTCCTCATTGGCTGAGTTCTATGGCATGCACAGTCTTCCCAGACATTGCCTAAGATTCATTATCCCCTTGCAAGGAATTCCTTTGTCTAATGGCTCAGGACAAGCCGGCTTAAAAGGCCCACCAAGGTCCTGAGAAGGGAGAAGAACCTGGAAATGAAGAGAACAAAGGGCTATTAACTAACCACCATCGTGATGAGTCATTTCTCAAGAGTGATGTGCTGCTTCTGACCTCTGCACATTCAGGGACTCTCTGGGAACTGGTTGAGCCAGTTAAACACTCTTTGCTAAGCTACTCCTGAAAGTGAATCACTGAGGCTATTTCCTTACACCTCACACAGAGTAACACTGAGTGAAGATGGAGGCAGAGATTGCATGATGCTTCCATAAGCCACAGAATGCCAAAGGTTGCCAGAGAACCCCCAGAAACTGGAGAGAGGCTGGGACAGATTCTCCCCCCAGCCCCTGAAGGAGCCAGCTCTGCCAATGCTCTGATCCATGAGATAGCACGTTTCTGTTGAGGGAGCCACCCTGTCTGTGACACGGCTACAGCAGCCCTGGGAAGCTGACACAGCTGGTCTCTTCAAGATTTCACATTCCCTGTGTCTTAGAGTGAAAGAGGATGGGCCCTCTGGGGTCTTCTACTGTGGGCCTCACCATTCCTAGAGACAGAAGAAACCAGGTGCAGACACTGCAGTGGAAAAAGCACAGAGTCCCTGCCCCTGCAGCAGACCCAAGTCACACCTGGGGACCCAGTGATGCTGCCGTGTCACTGGATGGTTTGGCTGCTTGAATTGGGCCACGTTTGCTCTGGCACCCTGCAGTGTGGTGTGACTGTTTTGGGCCACTGGCCATCCTCAAAACCTCTGAATGAAGTCCCAGTTCGGCCAATCGGGCTCATTGCACAAGTGGCTGGACTCATGAGGACTCACATAACAACAGCAGTTCACTCTGTTATTGAAGTGGCACAGTTTTCATCCGCTCTGTCGAATCCCCTACACGCTGTCCTGACTTCAGCTCTGATATCAGGCACATTTTCAGAAAATGAGTGGCGGATTTTACGCTTCATGTAAACCCCAACAAAAGACAAATCAGGAGCACATCTGCTCTGTGATTCCCACATCCCCAAGAGGAAAAAAGAAAAACAAAGACTGTCATTGAGAAAATATGGATGATACCAATTTGGAAATTGATCACCAGAAAAATGAGGGCAAATGTCTTTCTCTCAACTGCCAAAATGAAGTCCCATTTGTGCAAAATATTGTCCCTGAAGGTGGCAGGCACCCGAGAAGATTCTGGAGACAGGGACCTGCGGTGACCCCAGTGGGGAGTGTGTCCTGGGTGCTCCCAGGGGCTGCAGCAGTGCGACCCGTGACTCGGCTCCCCCCGAAGAAGCAGGGATGAAGGAGGGACCTTTTCTCACCATTCAGGAGACAGTGTCAGCCTAAAAAACATCAAGCGACTTCTCCAGGATCACCAGTCTTACTAACTATGCCGGAAAGTTCCATGGAGGGCAGCCCTTTGACAGTGCTCAGCTTCACCAGACCCCGTGTTGTGGGCTTGGGGAGTCACAACTGCTGCATCCCTCCCAGTCCTGCCTGTTTGCTGCCCTAGACACAGAGTCCTGCACGGTGCCTTCGAGTCTCGTGTTGTTCCCTTGCATAGTGCACGTGAGATCCCTCCCGCTCATGGCCTGAGCCAGTGCTATTCTCGCTGGCTGCTGACGGTCTTCTGTCTTCTGTTGCTCCCACGTGCCACAGCACCTGGGCAGCGTGGGGTTGGCAAGTATCTCTGTTTTCATTCGGGCCATGATGGATGCGGTTCTCTTGGCACCTGCAGGGCTTTCGAGTTCTTTCATGATTCCCTTTAATGTGCTGTAATGCAGAAGATGCAATGGTTATGACAATATATCCTGCTTCTCTGTAGCACATAATTTCCCATTGCTGTCTCACTAGTTTTCCTTCCCCAGCAGTCCTGTTCCCAGGAGCATGCAAGATCATCCTAAGTACCTCACACATTAAAGTTACAAGGTCACATGGAACCTTTCGAAGGGTCTGACTAGCAGAGATCACTGCATTGTGTCTTGGTGGCTTTTTCCTGGATGGTGGCCACACAATGTCCAAAGCTGTGGCTGGCATGCAGCAGGGGCTCAAGGGAATCACTGTTAGTGTCTTTGCTATGCTGCGGGGGCGCCTCCCACTCATAAGATTAAAGCCTGATAAAGATCTTTTAATGAAACAGGTGTTTGCAGGGCCTCATCGTGGGAGAAGATGCCGGCGTTCCACCCTGATATTCTGGAGCTCTGTGTGCTTGTTATGCTTTATTACATTTTATTCTTTGCTGCCTCATAACTATCGCTCTGGGAGACTTGGAAGTAGGATTCAAAATTATACTAAAATATTTAATCATACTAATGATACTTATGATTATGGATTTTCAGGAGATGGCTTATGGCAGTGGGGCCCAGAAGGGGACAACGAACCTATGTAGGCATTCGTCTTGTCTGGTGCCTGAGAGTCTGGCCTGGCTGCTTGGAAGGAGTTAATGTACAATCTTTTGTTTTACAATAGAAGTAGAAGTTTAGTTAAGCAAGTTAATTTTTAGAGTGTTTATTTAGGAATAAAGAATAGTTAGATGTAGGTGTGAATTAAGTTTTAATAACGTCATAGAAAGTCTATTGTACCATAGATGTAGTTTCGGTAATAATTGCAAGTGATGAAAAGTGATGATTATATGGGACCAGTGGGTTGTAACGTTCTTGCTCAAAGGAAAGGACATTGTAATTGTCTTTTCTGGGAATAAACTGTAATCCTATTTTTCTTAAAACATATGTCACTTACAAAGAGATATTATGATATTGTTCATTGATTATTTTATGATTATGTAGCAAATAAGAAAGAAAAGTATAAAAGTCTGATGCTTGCTTCAATAAATTGTCAGCATTCAGCAGATCCCTTGAGTCTGTGTGTTTGTTGTCCCAGCATTCAACAGATCCTTTGGGTCTGTATGTTTGCTGCCGCTCCATCGCCGACACTGCCCTTCCTCCCTTTTGGGGGATCCCTTACCAGTGGGGACCTTTACAATCTCTGTGCTGGGGCTGGTTCCCGGCACTATGCCCTTGAGCTTCAGCTCACATCACCAATGGCCCCAGGGGGTGACCAGCTTCCCCAGGAGGCTGTGAGGATGGTGGCATTGTGGTGCCATGGCCACCAGGAAGCGGGGTGTCAGGGCTTGGTCCTGTGGCCTTGGCCTTCTGATTACCCATCCACACAGCTGTTGGGAGTGACACTGGGGTCTTCTGAGTGGGACATCTGCTCATAGATCCTTGCTGACCCCACATCGTCCCTCTGTGCCTCCTCAGGCAGAGCTGATGACCCACTCCCAGCCCAGCCTGGAGTTCTGGCTCCCGGTTATCAGCCGTGTATGTGCTTTTCCCAGTGCATGGGGGACATGAGCTCTGGAGCCAAGCTAGGAGGTGGGAGGTGGGAGGTGGGGGTCTTGAGACCCAGCCTCATGCACCTTGGCTGTCAAGCATGATGCAGATCCTGAAGTGGAGGCTTCTGCACCTTGTCCCCACCTCCTGGGCCTCACTGGTCCTGACATCCAAGCCTACCTGGGGTTGCTGGTAAGGGGTACAGCAACTCTCCTTCTCTCTGCTCTGTCTCCTGAGATCAGAGCTGTCTCAGCAAAACCCAAGTACCCAACTTTATCCTTATTCTAGGTGTAACTGACACTCCCAAGTTGGCATGGTTGTCTTTAGACTCTGGGTTCCTGCTACAACACCCGCAACCTGTGGTGGGCAGCATGAGTTGCAGGGAACAAGACAGCAGGCAGGGACATGGTGTGTTGTCATGCCCACTTCCATGAGCCAAGCAAAGCACCCACAGCAGCTGGACATCGCACCAAGGCTTGCTTGAGTGAGGAACAGGGTGGAAAAGGCTCCAGCATCACAATCTCTGATGGCTACAGCCCTCTCCAGCTGTGAAGGGGGATGATTATGATCTAGATGGTGCTGATGGGGGCAGACTCCTTTACAAACTTGACCTTGAACATGTGGAAATTAACAACAAATGATGGTCAATAAAACTCCTGCAGACCCCAGATCCTCACAGTCAAGAATCTGCCAAGTTAACTGAGGTGCTTCAGAATTTCCATTGACCTTGACATCTGCTGGTGATTGGCAAGGCCCCTGCGGTAAATTCACAGATGTGACCAGCTTAGCTGTCAGATCACCCACAAGCACAGCACAACATCTAAAAATGTTGTAGAACTTCACACTATTGTGGTAGTTCAGTATTTAAGAGATGAAATGGAAAGGCCATTAACATGGGCAGCATGATAGAATTTACAGCACAGGCACTCTGGGCATTTTCCTTACTGTAGCCACACATGTACATATACACATATGTACACGTTCACACACCTGAATGCACATACTCACATATACTTGCAAACACAATGCACAGACACATACACACAGTCCCACATGCACATATGCATGCACAAACACTCATGCACATACTGACACATGCACATACACAGATACACACACAATCACAAACACACACAGGCACCTGCACAGACACACAAACTCTCACATGGATGGATGCACACACACAGACACACATAGATGCACACATCTGTGTGAAAAGGCATCCAGACACATGATGTGTGTACACACACATGCATGTATATATACTCACATGCATAAAGGCATGTCTTTGGTCTTCCTAGAGGGACTCGATCCCTCCCATTTCTTTTTTTATTCAAGGGATGACCATGACTCAGATACACCATTGCTTGATCTAGAAGTCTGGCAGATGGCTACAAAGGAGGACAGTTGTGGGCACATTACCACGAACATAGTCACCACAGATGCACCAGGTGCTGGGCAGGCACACGCCATGCTCAGAACAGAGCATGTGCGTGATGCAGAGGAGAGAGCTGAGCAGTCCACAGATGTGCTCCGATGCGGATTCCCACCCACGCTTCACCAGCTTGAGCATGTCCCACAGCTGGGCCTGTGTCTTCTGTAACTCTGTGCTTGTTGTTCAGGAGAGATGTTTCCTGAGAGCAGGAGTGTTACACTTCCCTCTGTGTAGTGGAGACAAAAAAAGAAAGAATTACTCAAGGCACCATGAAATCCATGAGAGGCCTAAAGTGACGGCACTTCAGCAACTCCCCTGTTAGAGGGAGAAAGCGGAATGTGACAGCCCTGATTCAAAGTTAGCTTCTCTTTTTTATTGTAAAGACAAGGAAGTTTCACAAGAAAAATCAGTTGATTCAATCATCAAAGAAAGATGTAAAAACAAAGGCAGTGTAAAACTAGTAACAGCAGTAAAATTAACAACACAATGGAATACTACTCAGCTATAAAAACGAATGAAATACTGCCATTTGCAACAACATGGATGGACCTTGAAAGAATAATATTAAGTGAAACGAGTCAGGCAGTGAAAAAGAAATACCACATGTTTTCACTTATTGGAGGGAGCTAAAGGTGAATGAATCAATTCACACAAATACATACACACACACACACACACACACACACACACTCACACACTCTCACACACACTCACACAAAAACAAACAAATAAAAAAAACAACAACATCAATAACAACAACAACAACAAAAAAAAC
>NW_007731756.1:86851-107380 GCF_000696425.1 Galeopterus variegatus | reverse complement strand
CCCAGGTGTGTCCCCTCCATTTTCTTGTTGTAAGAACTTCAAAAAAAAAAAGTTGTGGTTGTTATATCTTCCTCTCCCCCCCCCCCCCCCCCCCCTGCCCCTTTTATTGTTTCTCTTTTACTTTTTTTTTTTTTTTTTTGAAGCTCTTAGAACAAGAAAATGGAGGGGACACATCTGGGTGGGAGGGGGGAGAGGGAGGAGGGAGGGAGGTTTTGGTGATGGGACACAATAACTAACTACATTGTATATTGACAAAATAAAAAATAAATAAATAAATAAATAAAAACAATGTGACATTCCAGAATGCAATTTGTAAAAAGCTAAGTCAATCGACCAACAAACAGCTTGCCCTTAGCAAACATTTTCTATCCCTACAGCAATTTCCTCAGCATATTTAAACAATAATCAAGCAGCTTCCTCAACATATATTAACAACAATCAGTAGGTTAAGCTGCACCAAGGACATCTGCCCTTAGAGCCAGCAATTTTGCTGTGTTACAATTCTTTACCTATGACAGAGACTTTAGCCTGGGGAAAGTTTCCTGTCTTTCCTAAAACATTAGGCCCTGTGAAATACATCTGCTTTATTAATGTTAGTACTCTCCACACAGGAGGGTGCCCCTCACTGCCTGATCCCCTCAGTTGCTTTGCATCAGGGTCATGGCCTGTTCTCCCTCTAGGAAGCCCTGCTTGACTTGCTGCTCAGTCACATGACCAGAGGCAAACTCAGTCAGATATGATGCTGGGCATGGAGGGGACAGAAAATCAAAAGCCTCCTAAGAAGTTTTTAACTTGTTCAAAAGTTATCATAAAAAATCTACCCATAGGGGCCGGCCTGGTGGCGCACTGGATAGTGCGCTGCTTGGGAAGCGCGGCGGAGCTCCCACCCGAGGGTTCGGTTCCCACATACAGACCGGCTCCCGCTCACTGGCTGAGCGAGGCGTGGGAGCAACGCCGAGGCTTGCAATCCCGTTGCCGGTCCCCGGTCCGGTACGGGGGCAACACTGAGGGTTGCGATCCGTTGCCGGACACGGAAAAAAGACAAAAGACCAAAAAAAGAAAAAAAAAAAAAAAACAAAAAAAAAAATCTACCCATAAATGATTTCTTCCTTGGGGAAATTCCATTCCTCGGGGAAATTACTCATGGGGTGTCTTAGTCTGCAGGCCTATCATAACAAAGCCAAAACACACTGAGTGGCTCAAACACACAGAAATTTATTCTCACAGTTCCAGAGGGCAGAAACGCAAAGTCAAGGTGTGCCAGTGCCGCACTCCCTCTGAAGACTCCAGGGAGGATCCCTCCTGCCTCTTCCAGCTCCTGGGGTTGCTGGAAACCTCAGCATTCCCGGACCTGTAGCTACATCACTCCAGTTTCTGTCTCTTTCCTCCATGGCTGTCTTCCCTCCAGGTGTGTCTGTGAGTCTCCAAATCTGTTTCCTCTTAAGGACACTAGTCATTGCATGTAGGACCCACCCTAACCCAGTATGACCTCATCTTCACTAATTCATCCATAAAGACCCTATTTACACACACTAATTCATCCATAAAGACCCTATTTACACATAGAGCCACACTCCTGGGTTCCAGGTGGGTGCAAATTTTGGAAGGACATTGTTCAAACTACAGTGCACAGGGAGATGCGGTACGATCTGAATAAACACCTGTATTTGCCCTACTTCACTTCTGGTTGTTTCTTTTGTTCTGAACATTTCCTCAAAACTTAGCAGACTGGAAAATTTAGAGGTAGAATCTCTCCCCAGCAGCTGCAGCTGGGGAGGCACCTGCTCCTATCGCAGGACAGCAGCATCCATGGGGTCCCACCTGGATGGGGAGGACTTGGGGTCAGCACAGGGCTGAGGATAGAGGCACGGATGCCTACGTGGACAGACACATAAATGTGGCTGTAGTTATAGAAACAGACGCAGCAATTACAGACCTAGAGAACCAGTATCTACTCAGGAATCAGAGAACTCAGGAGCAAATGAGTTGTATGTTCACACTCATCTAAAACCAGAATTTTCTTTTCACTTTCATATTTATTAATCCAATCATAAAAGTCTTAAAACCTTTTGTTTTATAATAGGCAAAATTTTAGTATTAAATTTTCCACAAATAAAGCACATGCACAAAAAGTGACACGATTATTAATGTTCTCTTTTGCACTATTTTTTAAAGCTGTATATCAAGTACTTTTATGGAATACTACTATTACAAGGTTATCCTGATATAGCTTCTAATCAGGCACATTTTGTCTTATTGGACTATGATTCTGTGTTCAAGTCTATCTTTTAAGTCAAAACTTTTATCTCACCTGTCGTGTTACAGAAGGCAGGGAAGAGCTGCAGGGTCCACTGCCGTCAGTTGGATGTGTGTCAGGTGGATGTGGTAGAATCCTGAAGGGCGACCTCTGTCCTTGTAGGCCTCACACAACTGTGCATAGACAGCTGGGGACAGTGCGGTCATTCATCAGGGACTGAGTGGAACACCATGAAGCTCGCACCACTTTTAACTGAGGTCTACCTTCAAGTAAATGTTCACCCTCCAGGAGGAACTGTGACCACATCTTAAAGGATAAAACTATTTTTTAGAAACAATGCATATGTTAATATATTTAACTAGATAGAAGAAAAGAGAGTTGCAATTATTTTTATAACACTTTTAAATACCTAAAGGCAAATAAAGTCACTTAGTCCAAGGGACAACTTGATCCATTGTTATGTTATGTAACAAGGCAGTAGATCAGCACATCATGTTTGTGTTTAAAGAGGGCAACAAGTGCACCGTGTTGCTTTACTTAGTGTCACATGTGCCTTGCATGACTAAACCTTTATTCGTTATAAACTTGTCCCTGCACCTCCTGCCTCCCTGCCCCAATTAAGAACAGCCACTGCCAAAGCTGCAGTTTAACTGGGTCCCTCACAGTCGGCTGCTGGGTGTTGGCCAAACTCTCCTCTCCCTGTGCTCTACCTGTGAAAACCCACTCTAAGGTCTGTTCAGGTGAGGTCACCTGTGGGTCATAGTTGAAAAATCCACTCATTTATCTTCTGATTGTTTTCTCAGAGTTCTTGGAATTACAGCTGCTGATAACAAGCAAGAAAAATTAATCCATCTAAGCATGTTCTAGAGGTGTCTGCTTTGCGTTGATTCTGTGCCGGGCGTGAGAGAGAACAATTACAAAGAGTAGAAGGTGGGCCCTGCATGGCTGCTCCCACCAGCAGCGAGGCTCAGTCCTGGAGGCCAGCCCTTCAGCTCTGCACATGACGTGAGGTTTGTCCACGGGGCTGTGTCCTCCCAGCTTCTCAGGGGCAGGGCCCTCTGGTGAGGCTGTGCAGAGAAGACTGGTGTGGCTGTTCGTGGCCGAGCCTTTCCTGTCACCATGCTCCTCCCTGCCCTGCTCTGAAGCTTCTCTGTGAGACCCCAGGGCTGGGGTCCTGGGTCCTGGCCCAGCACCTCCCAAGGACCACACCTCACTCCTGTAACTAGGCCCCTTAGAGAACAGGCTTCAGGATGATCCCTGCCCTGCCTACCTCCCGTAAACTCTCTAAGGGTTAAATTACATGAGAAGTGCAAAGCGTCACACGCAGGCAACAGCTCCAACCTGCGGCAATGTTGCCCTGGGGAATTTGGCAGGGTTTGGAGACAACTGGTGGGGTGCTACTCGTGTCTAGTGGGTGGACTCCAGTGACAGTTGTAATCACCCTGCAATGCACAGGATGTCCCCAGTGACAAAGGACTATCTGGGCCCAAATGTCACCAATGCTGAGGTTGAGAAACCCTGCTGCAAGGTGAAGGATGGTGGGCTAGTGGCAGAACCGTCTGTGCCCTCACTGGTACAGTGAGGATTTACTCGCACCTGAGTTCTCTGACTGGTGTAGGGACTGAACCAGGTAACCACAGAAGGCGTTAGGAAGAGCCTGACTTCTGCCTAAGTTACCTCCAGCATCGCATCACAGCACGTCAGGGCCAGATGGCACTCTGAAATCTGAATCCCATGGACTTGACCTCTCTTGTGTAGGACTCTCCTGAGAAGCTGCTTAACTTTACAAACACTGAAACCCTGTAACGATCATGTTCCCATCATATATTGTTGTCAGATAGCTCAGAAGCAAACTGCCACCCAGGTCAAGGGACCAAACCAGACATTATACCAGCTGTGCTCGGCCATATCTCATGGTTCTCTTTGATCACAATAGGTTTTCTTATGTTTATTTTCCTTTCCTGTCAAATTTTATATTTTTATAAGTGACTTCAAATAAGCAACTTAGAACTCAGTTGGAAACTAAAATTCACATTTGTCTACCAGGGCTGCAAACATGGAATCACGTGCATCATCCTGACTGGGGAAGAGTGGATGGCAGGGAGGGGCTTACAGTGGTGGCAGGTGGCGCCCATGTAGCCAGTGCTGGAGCAGTCGCGGTTGAAGGCCTCCAGGTCTGGGGGCACACGCTGTCACACTTGCAGTAGTTGGGTAAACACCTGAAGGAAGGAGCAGAACCATCTGCTTCCCACCCTCAGTCACTGTGGAACATGGGTCACATTGGCTGAAACTGTGTAAATGGCATGAAGACCATGTGGCAGCCACCCACACATAATTCAGCACGGCCAGCAGTGAGTGGCTGTTTCTCACTGTTTCCCCTCCCAACACTCAACCCCAAGTTAATAAACGTGTCAGACTCAGCTCCTTATCATGCATTTGGGACAGCTGGACGTGCAATTCTTCCCTTTATAGTGGAGAAGCATTTGTGTTTTCTGCCAAGATAACCCCACACTGACTTTACCTGTGGCTAGAAATAGCAATTGCTTACAAAATTAACAGTGATGCTTCGTCATGTTCAATTATTCCATCACTTAAAATTTTAAAAGGAGGAATAGAAATGAAGGGGAGAGACTAAGAGTAGAGACGGAGGAGGAAGGAGTGACAGGCAGACAAGTCCTTATCTACACATTACGTTGGCTACGGATCCATGAGGTCTTCACTTGCAGGCTCACACGTCATTGTTCTGATTATTTTTCCATTTAGAATTTAGAATAAAAGGCCAGTCAGGACCAAAGTTTTACATGCGTTTTGTTTTCCCAAGAAAACCAGGAAACACTCAGGAAAACCCAACAACCATCTGTGCATGATGGATATTCTGCCTAATTAGAATTACAAATGGGACACTTGAAACTGCACTTACAGGACATGTATGAATTTTCATTGATTATAGTACAATTGATTTTCTTGAATATAACAAAGTACATGTTCATTATTAAATATGCAAACAACCCAGAAGAGTACCAAAAAAAGTAAAAATTATTTGAAATCCTAGCACCTAACATCACCACTATGGTCATGCATGTATGTTTACACTGAAGTACATAAAATGTACTTACGCATGATACTTTGCAACCTTTTGGTCAATGATTCATTAATATGCCACGAATATTTCCCTGTCAATAAATTTATATTTATATCAGCACTTGATAGTCCAAAGAAATCCATTAACATAGTTACCATAATTTATTTAAAATGTTATCTATCTGAATTTATTAGAAACCTAGTGTGATGAAGAGCATTCATAAGCAATTAAACTTAATAGCAGAAACACCACCACTAGTGAATAATTAGATCCAAAAATGACAGATTCGGGTGTTTTCTCGCAGACACTGAAGAAAATGACTTTAGCATGTGAAGAGCTAAGTTACTCCACGTGGAAACTGAAGATGCAGTCTTTCTTTCATGCCTGTGGTAAATGTGCTGATTTCTAATTGGTCTGATTCACAATCCACTGGCCGGATCCATTTTTCCCTTGAGTCCTGCCCTCGTGTGGGCAGATCAGGAGGGTTTCCCCAGTTCTGACAGGCAACAAGGAGCTTGCCCAATGCACTGTTGCTGAGCTGAGGGTACCTGGGACCCTGGCATCCCCCACACACAGCATCTGAGAAATGAAGAACTATAGAAATTTAAGCTGGAAAGGAGAATGTTAGAAAACCATAAGATATCACATATTTGAAGGGCCAGGTTATGCCAGAGGGTATAGAGGTGCTTGGTTCAGCCACAGGGAGTGGACACAGATCAATCAGTGGACAAGATTCAGATTAGAGCTGCCAGCAATGGCCAGAACAGACTGACAGGGGGAGGACCTACCTCCCAGCTCAATGGACAAAGCACATGGAATGGCAGCTGGTTTTCAAGACTCTGGTCATCAGACAGGGAAGGCCCATCATTCCTCAGAGGTTGAAAACAAACAAGATGCATGCTGCAATGGTCCCAGGCCCTTGCGGGAGTCTCTAGACCAAAATGACAGAAGGGACAGGTGTCCATAGGAGCCTGGGAGATGCCTGAGTGAGGAGAGGAAGATGTGAGCTCACGGACACCAAGGCAGCTGGCATGAACAGGACAGAGAGCCGGAGGACAGCGCTACCAGGGAGAGCTCTGGAGAGGCACCCAGAGCGTCCAGTGCTAGCATCGTATGGTGTAAGGAAACTCTCCATGGACAGATAAAGAGCCACTCAAAACAAGCGGAAGGAGCAATAACCTGTGCTGACACAAGGCTGGGAGGAGTGCCTTCTTTTACCAGGAAGAGGGAACAACCTCACTGTGCACAGATAGAGCTCTCAGAATGGTCGTGCCTCAGCCCTGGGAAAGCAGCCACTCTTAGATGAAGTACTGCTCAACCTTACTCACAAAGCTCACAGCCTAGCACTGAAGGGACACAGCACGTCCAAGAACAAAGCACAAGAATATTTACAGGATTATAAAATTATATAGCACCAAATAAGCAAAATCCACAATTTTTGAAATTCCACTTAATTTTACTAGACATTGAGAGAAGCAGTAAAATATGGTCATAATAAGGGGACAAATTAACCAACCCAAACCAACCCAGAACTGACAGATGCTAAACTTAGCAGACGAGAACTTTTCTGGTATATTAAAAAAAAGCATAGATATGAAAGATATAAAAAGGTACCAATTAAGTTTCTGGAGATAAAACTTCAATGTTTAATTTGAAAAATGCACTGAATAGGATTAATGCCAGATGAGGCATCATGGAAAATATTACTGAATACGAAAGCAAAGAAAATAAATAAAAGGAAACAGAAAGAAGAATTTTAAAAACATGAACAAGGCATTAGTGAACTGTGGGACGACTCCAAGTGGTCTATTAAAGAGCAATTAGAGCTCCTGAACACAGGAAAGAGGAAGAGAAAGAAAAAAAATTTCAATTAATAGTGTCAGGATATTTTCCAAATTTGATAAAAATTAGAAACCCTCATATCCAAGAATCCCAATGTCCCATAATCACACAAAAAAATGAATAAAACTACAATAAGTCACCTCATAATAAAACTTCTTAAAACCAATAATACAGACAAAATCTTAAAAGCATCCAGTGAAATGACCTGTTTCTTGCAGAGGAACAAAGGAAAGCCTAAGAGGAGGTTTCTTTCTGGAGCTGGCAGGAGGGAGGAGAGAGCGGAGCCACTGCTGAGAGGGGAAGAGAACAGTCCTGTCGAGTCAGAATGTTGCACCCAGTGCAAATACTCTTCAAAAGCAAAGGTGACACAAAGACTTAACCTGACACGAAGACATCTGAAGAACTCATCATCAACAGCCCTGGAAAACGAATGTTAGAGAAAGGTCTTCAGACAGATAAAGAACGTCAACATTCACCTACACACAGGAGCAGAGAGCGGTGACGTGGTAACTGCACACGCACGTGTGTGCACGCGCCCGTCTGTCGCTTATTATTGAAATTTTGTTAAAAGAGAAATGATCGCATAAGCAAAAGTAAAAACTATGTGAGGAAATTTGCAACATGTGTACAATAAAATGTATGGTGACAACAGCAAAGGCTGGGGGAGAAATGAGGGCATGATCGTGTAGCTTCTTATTCTTTACGTGAAGTGCTATCATCCTCCTCCAATTGATTTACAGGTTCAACAAAATCCTAGTCAAACTCCCAGAGGAATTTTTAAAAGAAATTTACAAGTTAGTTCTAAAATTCATATGAAAATGCAAATACTAGCATTTCTCTTCCTGGTGTTTACTCGAGGTAAATGGAGGAATATCCAGACCTAAACGTGTACATGGATGCTCATAACAAAGCTGTTTGTAACAGTCAAAAATTGGAAAAATCTAAATGCTCATCACCATGGAAATGGAGCAACAGACTGTGGCCTTTCTACACAAATAAAAAAGAACAAGCTACTGATACACACAATAACACAGATGCATGGCAAGTGTGTGTATTTGTTTTTTGTTTCTTCCCAGAGCACATAAATATGAGATAAGAGATGCTTTTAGAAGTTAAAACATATCAAAACAAAACCCTCTCCAGGATGACTATACATAACTGTCTGTCATGCAAATTGCCATTGTTACTTTTATGTTACTTCTTCAAACCTTAGACTGAAGTTTTATTTTAAAATGTTAAATTAACATTTATAATTTTTCTCTAAGTTGAAAATATTACTTAAAATATTTTTCTGTGTGGTACTATACAGACAAATTAGTCTGTGCTTGTTAATCTATTTTACTCAAAAGAGTTTCACTTGCAAACGGGATTTCCTTGTCAAAAGCTGTGGTGGTAGAATATGTCCACCAGGGGAGAAATGGGTAAGTGAATTGCCAACTTACTAAAACAACTCTCCATGAGCAGAGGTACTGACAGACCCAACTGAACCGAGGGTCCCTGACCCGTCAGGGGTGCTGGCCTGTGTGGGGCCTTCTTTCCTGAGGGGAGCAGGTCGAGGAAGCTTCCTAAACACCCACCCCAAAATCCAGGTTTGTGCTACAGAGCTGGATGGTCATGACTTACCTATGAGGTGACAATTTTTACACGCAAAAGCCACATAATCCAAAAATCAAAGTTCAGGTTTATTGGCTAAAATCTCCTTTTACAAATATTTCATCAAGAATTTCCACCCAAGGGCCGGCCCGGTGGCATACTGGAGAGAGCGCTGCTTGGGAGCGCAGTGGCGCTCCCACCGAGGGTTCGGATCCCATGTGGAGACCGGTTCCCGCTCACTGGCTGAGTGTGGTGCGGGCGCAGCACCGAGGGTTGCAATTCCGTTGCCGGTCCCTGTCCGGTACGAGCATGACACTGAGGGTTGCGATCCGTTGCCGGACACGAAAAAAAGACACACCCAAAATGAACGGAACATGTACATATCGGGAAATGATTCTGAGTTTTTTTAAAAAATCAAGGTTTAGAAAATGAGTCATTCAGCTCATGGGAATTGTGTTTTCCTGATCTATTGTTCAGGGTGGTTTGTAAATGATAATAAATTTGGTGAAATACAACACTGAATTCCAATTATTGTTCAAACCAGGACTAAGGGGCCTGATAAACCTGAAAACTGATTTTTTTGAAAATTGGCCGATGCTTATTCTGACTGAACTGCTCATACAAGTGAAAATGGAAGGGGGTGTTCCAAACTGTAAAGTTCACCCAAAAGTGCATTAACACTTAGCACAGGAGCGGCACTAGTCCAGCCATTCCGTGTACCAGGACAATCCAAGTGACAGAGCCTGACTGTTCCTGCCATAACGACATTTAAGCTCTTTCTTTTTTTCAGTTGTGTGGTTTTTTTTTTTTTTACATTTTAATGATATTCTCTCTAGTGACCATGGAGGGTTACAGCTGCATCAAGGGAATTTGTTGTCAGTGAACTTTGAGAATAATCGCATTCTAGCCACATGCCATCATTTGAAAGAAATCTTATTCAATTACAGATACAGTTTCCAGAGTTTGCTTACCTTTTCACGGGAAATAAAACCACCTCCCTTCCTGTGTAATGTTGGAGGAAGGGAGAGAGAGACAGAGAAAGAGGAAGAGGAACTACTGCCCAGTGCTGTTTCTTTCGCATCTACCACCAGCATTTCACACGTGGGATGGCAGAACGCGGCTCCTGCATGTGCAGGACGATGGATAGTAGATGTATGGAGAGACAGACAGACAGGTAGAATATGTGGTGTAGAAAATGATATTGAGGCTGTATTTTCAATAATTTATATGAGCTAATCAGTATTATTAGAAAAATAATTGGGTGAAGTATAAATAACGATGGTGGGTGATAATTTTGACTATTGAAAAAAACTGATAATGTAATATCTATTTTCCCCCCAGATATACAAAATGTGTTTCTCTTATGCTATTAAAATAATCACTTTCCACCTACGTTACCATCAAAAAATACCTCTTTTCCAAGCTGGCACTGGAATCTCAGCCAACACCTCCCTCCTTTTCTTCCACCTCTTCACAGTCTCTCTGCATCACAGGCCTAAGCCCACTGACCTGATCACCTGTCACTTGGCCTCTGTCCAAATAGTGAGGCTCCTCACCATCATGTTTTTAATTTCTCCAGACCTGTACAAGTGACTGGATTTTTAGAATGACTTCAAATGTCAGGCATTATTCTACCTAAACAGGGTGATGAGGGGCCTCTCCATCTGCACCACCTGCCCCTGAGCGTGCTCCAGGCCGGCACCATCAGTCCCAGCACCTCCTGGTTGCAAGGTTTAAACATAAATTTGCAAATTACATTTTACATGTGTTTTTCTTCTCATGATTTCTCAGTTTGTCCTACAGTAGTTAAGTGATCGTCAGCACTGTGGCTTCCTCTAATGTGACATAGGTTCATCTCTTATTTCTTTTTATTTTTAAAATTTTACTTTAAAAATTTAGTAATCACCTTTTCTTTGATTATTGTATTTTGTTCTATTTATGTATTCTAGTAAAAAATTAGATGTATCTTACTTTATCTCATTTTACTCTCCACATGTATAAAAGTATATCTACATTTTCTATCAGTTTTACTTTTATGTATTTAGTTATATTCATAGTTATATTAATTGATCTCAATATCCCAGTTAACTAGTCTTCTAATCAATTCAGTCTAATTTAATATTTAGCTCATACATTGTATATTGTTTATTTTTTATATTTTCAATTGTTTATTCTCTATTTGGTTTCTTTCCAAATATGCTTTTTTCAGCTATTAGTTTCTTGCTCTTTTCATGTTATTTTGATCAATTTTTTTCCATCATATTTATTTAAACATTTTCAACATAATATGATAAATTTATGTGACATCTAATTTCTTCTGTTCCTTCTTCCTGGTAGCTTGTTTCCTTGTGTGTATCATAATTTATAACTGAGTTTTCATGTCTGGGAGATAACACATTTGGGATGTCTTCAGTCAGCTTATTTCTGTTTTTTTCCAGTTGCTCTGCAGGAAGTTGGACAAACCCACATGGATTTGACATCATTGTGATTTTTAGTTTGATTATTCTTCTGGATTCTTTCCTTTATTAATTTTGCTCCAGGGCAATTCTCATATTTTCCTTTTAGCTATATTCAAAGTTCAGGCATTCTTGTAACCTCTTTGAGGAATTTTAGTTGTAAACATTAAGAATTTTTGTGGTACACAGTATTTTTCTCATAAGCACAAATATTCAGTGTACACATGAGCAGAATTTTTGGCATCGATGCTTTGTGACAGAAAACGACATATCATGAAAAATTGTAGCTATTTTTATTTGGAACATTTCTCCACCAAACATGGCAATGATTTGTAGAGGATAATTACTTTTTTGATGTATTACATTTTATTTTATGTTTTGTGGAAGTTTCTTAAAAGATGTACTTCACTGCAAATGGTAGGACACTGAGCTGAGAGGTAAAATTCTACTCCTGGATTCAGTTCTTCTCATTGCTCCAATTACCATCTTCCTCCTTATCATGTGCCTGACTCGGTAAAAATAATTTGTTTATATTTTGTATTTAAACCAAAAGTTTACAAAAAAAAGTATTTAAATAAAATTTGCATGCTGGGCCGGCCCGGTGGCGCACTGGAGAGTGCGCCGCCTGGGAGTGCGGCAGCGCTCCCGCCGAGGGTTTGGATCCCATGTGGAGACGGGTTCCCACTCACTGGTTGAGCGTGGTGCGGGCGCAACACCGAGGGTTGCGATCCTGTTGCTGGTCCCCGGTGCAGGCACGACACCGAGGGTTGCGATCCCGTTACCGGTCAGTAAAAAAGACAAAAAGGAAAAAAAAAAAATTGCATGCTGCTTAATATTACTGATTGTTTACACATTAATTCATAGTTTCTACAGTTATTTCACAGCTCCTAAAAATGTGACATGCTTGGTATTTGTTTTTATGAAGCTAATGACATTTTTAGGCTGAAAATATTGCTATTTTAAATCATATTATCTGATAACAGAAAATAATGTGTATCCAATGTTTACTAGTAAAGAATGTTGTCTATTCATCTCTATGCCTCATAAGTCAAACTTTTTAATAAAGTAATTTTATATTCTTTATGTTCATTTCTATGTTGCATAACAGAAAACTTATTTCTATGATACTTTTAATGTCATGTGATAGTATTATAAATGTGTCAGTGTGTCATCGTCCATGAATCATTGTTGTATATATTTTAAACTCTTAGGTATTATCTATATGTGTACATAACCTAAAATAGTGACAAACACAGTGCATGGAATAAGTAGTTACCACTTTGATTCATTATATTTCTGCATTTTCATATCATTCTTTATTTACCATGTTGTTTAGTATTGGTTTTTATTAACATTTGGTTTTTTGATCTATCTAAATATTGATGAAAAAGAGGAGGTAGGATCAGTGTGCTGTCTTCATAAAATCAAAAATAAAATGATATGCTTTCCTAACTTTTTTGACCTAATAATTCATTTGACTCACACAGTAAGTATTCATATCAAGTACAGCGGTTTTACTCACGTGCTTTATCCTACAGAGGAAACTCAGGTTCATTCATTGATTACACCAATGAACCATGCTCCCACATTAAACTTCCTAAATCTTCTGTGTCAACTGCCTAGAGAATCTGAAAAGCGTGGAATAGTACAAATAAAAGATAAGTACCTTGATAGGCAGAAATTATCATAGTAAAAGAAGAAATAAAATATGTGAATAATCATAGGTAAAAATATTAAATTAATTAAAAATCTTTACACAAAAAGAAGTTTAGAGCCATATGACTTAACTGGTTATGTACCCCAAAGAAATGAAAAACAAAGGCCACAGAAAAAAACTATTATGTGAATGCTCATAGCAATACTATATATTATACTCCAAAGTGGATGCAACCCAAAAATCCATTGCCTAGTGAAAGAAAAAATGTATGTGGTATGTCCATGCAGTGGAATACAGTTCCCCTAAGTGAATAAAGTAATGATGCTGCTACAACAGAAAAGAAACTCAAAAACATTTAGCTAAATAAAAGAAAGCAGACCCAAAACAAGATGAAATTTATGATTCCCCTTATGATAAATATTTACAAGTCTTATGTATAAAGACAGGAAATGGATTAATGATTGTGTAGTTCTGGGCTGGTAAAGAGGGATGAATGTAAGTGAGATGAGTGATGGAAATACCCTAAAATTAGATTGTGCATAAGGTTACCTAACTCTGCAAATATACTAAAAAAACCTTGGAATTAAAACACATTATTATGTTATCTAAATTATATCCACATAAAGCCTTTTAATACTTAACATGGAAAAAATGAGTTATTTCTGACTCTCAGACACTCAAGTCACAGTCTCTGAAAACCAAACCAATTTCTTGTATAATTCCATGAATAAATGAATTAGAGGAAGAGGAAGAGGCAAGGATATAGGGGTAGCATAAAAATGTTCATAGTGGTTACGAATGCAATAGAAAAACAGAAGTGTATAGACGTATAAATGGACAGAAATTATATGGTTACTGTTACCAAGCCAGAAAAATGAAATAAATGATGGTAATTCAAAGAACAGTGCTCTGACTGACAGATTGTTAGAAACATGTAACAATGCCATAGGATTAAGAATATATATTATCAGATACAAGCCAGAGAAGCAGTCTCACATAAAGTTTGCTAACGACACTACTGTCCATACCTGCAGGTATTGTTAGAGTAGTCCGTTAACAAGTCCTTTTTTTTTTTTTTTACCAGTAAGGGGATCACAACGCTTGGCACGGTGTGGCCTGCACCACGCTCAGCCAGTGAGTGCACCGGCCATCTCTATATAGGATCCAAACCTGTGGCCTCAGTGCTACCAGTGCCACACTCTCCCGAGTGAGCCACAGGGCTGGCCCTTAACAATTCTGAAGCTGTACTATGGTCACCCATTTACAACTAGTCATAACAGACAAATGGAACACCAAACTACTAAATACATTACCACAACATACAACATGTTTGGCTTTTATTTACACAAGGTAGCTAGCATGCAGTGTATGAAAGTTTTCATAAAAATTCCTAAAACTTTTTAAAAAGATATGAATATTTAAAATATTAACAAAACAGGGATAATTATATAGTAAAACCTATCATAAAGTGCCATCACAAGTCTTCAGTAATTCTTATTTTCCTTCCATTTTCAGCTATTAACTCCAACTATTATGGTAGTATTTTAAAGTAAGTATAAGAGAGCATATCATTAAGTTTGTAGCAATTTCAGTACCTCTACCTAATGAATAAAGAGGAAAAAGCATGACAATACCATTATAAAACCGGACAAAATACAAATAAGACTTATTATTGTAAAAAAATTCCAGAATTTTTAGTGCTCAAAGCTTTAGGGTTCTACACTTCCAAAGTCTGTGCATAAAACACCTTAATATTTTCAGTCAAATATTTAACCTGGACACTGCAAGAGACTATGAATATATATCCTCTTATTTTTGGTCAATAGAGCTAGAAAAAAATACTGTTTTTGAGCATTTGTGGTGTATATTTGTTGTTTTGACCAATCTCTGTGTCCTTGAGGAAGGGTTTCCTTTATGGATAGAGCCCATAAACATGGGGGGAGTGATCTGCTCTAATTGGTCCTTTTCAGCATTCCTAAGTTTTGTTAAGTCTGTTGTTCATTAAACAGCAAATGGTGCTGGGATAACTGGATATCCATATGCAGGAGAATCAAACTTGACCCCTTCCTCTCACCACATACTAAAATCAACTCAAAATGGATTAAAGAATTAAATATACACCCTGAAACAATAAAACTTCTTAAAGAAAACATAGGAGAAATACTTCAGGAAGTTGGACTGGGCACAGACTTCATGAATATGACCCCAGAAGCATGGACAACCAAAGGAAAAATAAACAAATGGGATTATATCAAACTAAAAAGCTTCTGCACAGAAAAGAAACAATTAACAGAGTTAAAAGGCAACCAACAGAGTGTGAGAAAATATTTGCAAAATATACATCTGACAAAGGATTAATATCCAGAATATACAAGGAACTGAAACAACAAAAAAACAAGTAAACCAATTAAAAAATGGGGAAAAGAGCTAAATAGGCATTTCACAAAGGAAGATATACGAATGGCCAAGAGACTCATGAAAAAATGCTCAACATCACTCAGCGTTCGGGAAATGCAAATCAAAACCACACTGAAATATCATCTCACCCCAGTTAGGATGGGTAATATCCAAAAGACCGTGAATGATAAATGCTAGCAAGGTTGCGGAGAAAAAGGAACTCTCATACATTGTTGGTGGGACTGCAAAATGGTGCAGCCTCTATGGAAAATGGTATGGAGGTTCCTCAAACAATTGCGGATAGATCTACCATATGACCCAGCTATCCCCCTGCTGGGAATATAGCCAGAGGAATGGAAATCATCAAGTCGAAGGTATACCCGTTCCCCAATGTTCATCGCAGCACTCTTTACAAGAGGTAAGAGTTGGAACCAGCCCAAATGTCCATCATCAGATGAGTGGATATGGAAACTGTGGTATATCTACACAATGGAATACTACTCTGCTACAAAAAGAATGAAATGCTACCATTTGCAACAACATGGATGGACCTAGAGAGAATTATATGAAGTGAAACGAGTCAGGCACAGAAAAAGAAATATCACATGTTCTCACTTATTTGTGTGAGCTAAAAATAAATAAATAAATACACAAATAAACTGGGGGAGGGGGAGAAAACATAACATTACGATTCTTGAAGTTGTTGCAAAATAATAAAATTGGATCTTTTTATTTGCACCATATACCAAATATAATTCAAAATGGATTAAAGACTTAAATGTAAGATCTGAAACTTTACAATTTTTTTCTTGATTTGACAACAATACTTAGGAAAAATAAAAATAAACAAGCGGGGCTACACCAGACTAAAAAGTTTCTGCACAGAAAAGACAACAATCAACAAGAAAATAGAAAAAAATTCTACTAAACAGAAGAAAATATTTGCAAACCATATATTAAAAAATGGGTTAATATATCAAATATACAAGAAGCTCATACAACTAAACAGAAAAAAATTATAATCTGATGTCCAAAATATACAAGGAGCTCATACAACTAAATAGCAAAAATACATATAATCTGATGTCTTTGCTAAAGAAGTATAAAAAACAAAGGAGTCAACTAACGAATAAAAAACATTTTTAAAAAGTTAATAACAATTCTTCACAACATTTTCAAAAACTGCAGGAGGAGAAAACATATTCCAACCAACTCATTCTAGGAGGCCAGAATTACCCTCCTACCAAAAACAAACAAAAAGACATCACAAGAATAGAACATTGTAGACAAATCTCTTAAAAAATGCATGCAAATTATCTTAACACATAAATAGTAAACCAAATTGAGCAACATATAAGAAGAATTATATAGCATGGCCAGTTGGGGTTAATCATAGGTATGGAGGTTGATTTAACACTCCAAGATCAATTAATACATAACACCATACTAATAGAATTTAAAAAAAGATCATCTCAATAGATGTAAAAAAAAGCAAAGGAATTTTTAAAATTTTCATTAAAAAACAAACAAAAAAATAAAAAAAACACTCCACAAACTGGCCATAGAAGGAAATTTCCTCAACCTGATAACACTCATCCATAAAAAACCCCCCAAAAAACAAAAACCCAGAAAAAGCTCATATCATCATACGTAATGTTGAAGTTTCCTTGTATTCGTCATGGGATCAGAAACAATATAAGGCTGTCTACTCCCACCACTTTTATGTAACATTGTACTAGAGGTTCTACTCAGGTTAATTAGCCCAAAAATAAATACATAAAAATGAAAGACAAAAAAAAATTTTTTTTAAACTATCTCAATACACAGATAACATATGTATATATAATGAACATATATATATTATAACGTATACATATGAATAATGGTAAGAAATCCAATAAAAAAAGGACAAAATTTATAGTCTGGAAAAGGTAAATCATTGTTGAAGATTTTTTAAAATCTAAATTAATTGAAAACATAGCAAATTCATCTACCAATTTAATGCAGTATGACAAAGTGGTATTAGCATATGTATAGACAAATAGAACAATGGAATAGAACTGAGATTCCAGAAATAAACTCACGCATACATGGCTAATTAATCTTCAACAAGGGTGCCGAAGCCATTCAATGGTGGAAGATTTTCTTCAACAAATGCTGCTGGACGCCTGGATAGCCACATGGAAAAGACTGAATTTGAACCTTATCTCACACAAAAAGTAAAGTAACTCAAAATTGACAAAGACCTAAACAGAAGAGCTAAAGCTGCACAATTCTTAAACAAAAACATAGGGGGTAAATTTCCATCACCTTGTTTTGACTCTTAGATATGACACCGTATTGGATTTTTAGATATGACACCAAATGCACAGGCAACAAAAGGAAAATAGATAAATTGGGCCTTATCAAATTTTCAAACTTTTGTGCATCAGAAGAAATTCTCAAGAAGATGGAAACTTAGAGAATAGGAGAAAACATTTGAAAATTATGTCTTATAAGAGTCTGGTATTCAGAGTATGCTAAAGACTCTTACAACTCAATAGTTTAAAAGGCCAAAACCCACCTTAAAATGGCTAAATTACTTCAATAGACATTTCTCCCAAGAAGATATAACAGTGGCTAAAAAGCACATGACAAGATACCAACATCACTAATCATTAGAAAAGTGCAAATCAAACACAGTGAGATACCACTTCACATGGTACAGAAATAATGTGTTGAAAAGGATGTGCAGAAATCAGAACTCTTGTATATTGCTGGGGGGAATGGAAAATAATTCGGCATTTGTGGAAAAGTTTGGCAGTTCTCCAAGAAATTAAACATAGAATTACCATATGACCCAGGAATTTCATTCCCATACTCTAAGAAACGTGAAACAGATAAACAAATACTTGTAAACAAATGTTCATAACAAGCACTACTCACAAATGCCAAATGGTGGAAAAAAACCAAATGGTCATGAACTAATATATGCATAAACGTTGGCAAATGGATAAATAAGATAATTACAGATACTTATAAGTAAATATATATATATCATGGATAAATAAATGGATACATAAATTTCTCTGTGTATAATGTTATAATACATATAATTAGTGGTGTACCGGCAATATTTACAATAGCCAAATGGTAAAAACAACCTAAATTTCTATCAACTAATAAATGGCTAAACACTGAAAATGAATAAGTATAAATACTTATAGGTAAATATATACATATATTCATATATGTATATGTGTGTGTATATATATATACACACATGCATGTGGGTACTTCAGAAAAGTTCTTGGAAAAATAGAATTAAAGGATAATACAAATATTTCCTTGAACTTTTTGAAATTCCCTCATACACATGTGTATCCATATATATGTAATGTTATTTAGACATAAAAATAAATGAAGCACTGACACTTGCTATAACACAAAAACATCTTACAAAGTGAAAGAAGCCAGACACCAAAGATCGCTTACTTTTATGAAATCTGCAGAATGAGTCAATCCACAGAGCCAGAAAGCATATGGCAGGTTGCTAGTTGCTGGGTGGAGGTGTTCATTCTTTTTTAAATGTTTGGTAGAATTTACAGAGGAACCATCTCATCTTATCTTGGTAAGTTTTTTATGATTACTAACTTAATTCTAAAGATGTTATTTTCATTATTTTTTTTTATCAGTGTTCTTGTTTTTATGAAGGAGGGGATTTTCAAAGGAAGTTCACCATTCCCGAAGACATTCCCTGGTGCTCCAATAAAATTGGTGGAGAAGAGAGAGCACTTTCTACATCAGGTGTCAGGGAGCTATGTCAATTTTTCTCCAGGTACCGTAACTGGAATAGCAACTCTAATTGAAATGATTACATTTGAAATAATCCACATTCATTACCCAAGATCCATTCACCTCCTGCTCAGACTAAACGAGCAGGTAAAGGGAGACTCTGGAAGGGTTCTTCTGTATCCCTTGGGTCTCTGAGTGAGGTTCCCTCTGTGGGCCCCTTGCCCCCAGGGAGTAACACTGCTGTGGCTTCACTCTGATAAAGAGGGGCAATCCTGGGGCCCCCTGTGGTCCTGCCTGCATAACAATTCACTCTGTAATCTGGGGGGTCAATCCCAGATCCTGGCAGGTGTGGGTATGTCTACTCCAATTACACTTTCAAGTACTGAGAAAGATGAGCAAGCATGGATTTGGAACAACTGAAACCAAAGCAAACCAGCCCTCCAGGGCTCAAACCGAGTGTGGCACAGCACACCACTCTCTGAGGCCGGGCACACGCCTGCCTCATGCCCATGCACTCGCAGAAGTAACCGCTTGGACGCACGTATGATTGTTAATTAACCTGTTTGATCAGCATCTAATTTTTAAAAAGCTCAGAGAAAGCTCAAAGCCACAAAGTAACTTCATTTTAATTTTTTTAGTACTAAAATGTTTTTTCAAGGGTCATATTATAGATATTTATGCTAAAGATTTGCATTTGTGAGGTACCTCTTTACCCTCTTCATCAGTGTGGCTATTCGTAACCCTTTTATGTGTTATATGCACCAATATTGTCCTTGAACACATTTTATAATCGAAGGAATTTCACTACATTTAGGGAAAATGTGTTTGGAGTTATGAAGCCAGCTCCATGTGGCTTCTCCCAAACAACGCAGCCTGTTTGCATGGGAAGAATGTTGATTTTCGGACCTGTAGCAATTTTCAGGAGAGTAAAATGTATTAGAAGGGAAACAAATGTTACAGGTAATTATGAAAGACTTTATTTTCCAAGAACATGAGAAAGTCTCATCAATCTCTCATTTTTGTTTCTGATGCTGTGAAGCCCAGTGGCTCCCGGAAAACTCACGGAAGAAATCCTTTGCTCACCTCTCAGTGTGGTCCCTGCTGTGATGAATCAACCTTGCAAATGCAGCACAGGAAATGAGTGGTGTTTGGGATAAAGGTCCTGTGCCCAGCAGCCTCCTGAGCTACTGCTGATAGCTCCAAATCAATATGAGTCCTGTACATTTGAGCAAAAGCGAGAATTTAAAACAACGTGTTGACAAAATATTATAGGGAACTCAAGGTTTTTCTCCAAAGGGAGAAACATCAAGATTGTCAGTGGATTGCTTAAGTTCAATACGGGCACAGTTAAATAAATAATCAGCTCTCCCTCATCGGGTTAAGGAAAGGCCTCCTTAACCTGCATCCAGCTGGTTTTATTTGGGGTTAGTGCTGGTTGCCCAGTTAGGGTGACACTAAATCACCCTGGGGA
>NW_007731756.1:85831-86287 GCF_000696425.1 Galeopterus variegatus | reverse complement strand
TTAAGGAAAGGCCTCCTTAACCTGCATCCAGCTGGTTTTATTTGGGGTTAGTGCTGGTTGCCCAGTTAGGGTGACACTAAATCACCCTGGGGACAGTTTGCTGTTGGAGCACAGATGCTCACAAGACCAAGTGTCCTGGGTTTCTGGGACACAAATAACAATTAAAATGTCGACTTCAATATCTACCTAATCAGTACTGCGTATTTCTACAGGAAAAACCCTATTACAGCATGAAAACTGAAAGAATTTTACCGTGTAGGATGTTTGTCTGATTTCCTCTTTTTTCTCCCATGTTTTGTGTGTCTCAGATTGTATACAGGGTTCTGGAATTCTCATTCTGTTGTTGCTGCTAATTGCTTTGGCTTAATTAACCCCTTGTGAGAGTTTTGAATCATCCTCATAATTCTAAGGCACTGAAGTTTCTGCAATTTTTCTTCCTTAGAAAATCAACCCCTG
>NW_007731756.1:83530-84069 GCF_000696425.1 Galeopterus variegatus | reverse complement strand
TCTGTAGTAGAGTCTCGGCTTCACAGCAGAAGCAGACAGAGTGGAAATGGCTGTGAAGAAAATGCACGTTGCAGATGGCAGTTCATACCCATGTCACACTCAGCACAGCTCGAGATACGAAGAAGCCAATGTGCTCACAGCACGTTAAGTTCAGCGGTTACACTCACGTGCTTTATCCTACAGAGGAAACAGGTTCATTCATTGATTACACTGATGAACCATGCTCCTGCATTAAACTTCCTAAATCTTCTGTGTCAGCTGCCTAGAAAATCTAAAAACCATGGAATACTACAAATAAAAAATAAGTACCTTGGTAAGCAGAAATTATCATAGTAAAGAAGAAATAAAATATGCGAGTAAATATAAGTAAAAATATTAAATTAATTAAAAATCTTTAACCAAAGTCCAGAGCCACATGACTTACCTAGTTATGCACCCCAAAGAAATGAAAACCAAAAGTCACAGAAAAAAACTACTGAGTGAATGCTCATAGCAATAATATATATTATACACCAAAGTAGATACAACCCAAATATCCA
>NW_007731756.1:68012-82365 GCF_000696425.1 Galeopterus variegatus | reverse complement strand
CTTGAAAAAATATCATTTTTGAGCATTTGTGGTGCACATTTGTTGTTTTGACCCATCCCTGTGACCTAGGGAAAGGGTTTCCTTTATGAACAGAGCCCGTGGACATGGGGAGGGAGGTCTGCTCTGATTGGTTCTTTTCAGTATTCCTATGTTTTGTTAAGTCTGTTTGTCATTAAACACTTCTTAGTTAGGAATAGTGCTTTATAGAAAGAACAAAGAGGAGGGGGAGGAAAAAACAGAGGTAATTATGGCGTAGGAGAAAGAAGAAAAAAACACAATAAAATTAAATAATGTGAAATAACCTGAATCCATAGCACCTTTTAAGGGGCTCATGTTTCAATATTTTGGTCTTTTTGCATGCCTACATTTCTATGCATTTTTCTGAAAAATGCTTTAGGAAAAAAAATTCTTAAAAATGGTAAAAATAAACTATGATGACATATGTTTTATTGGTGGAGGTCTATTGAAAGTAATAATCAAATATAATAAAGCTGAGGGACATAAAATCAACATACATAAATTAGTTTTGATTCCATACACTAATAAAAAAACTATCAGAAAAACAAATTAAGAAAAAAAAACAATACAAATCTTAGGAATAAATTAAACTAAAGAGGTAAGAGAACTGCTCATTGAAACCCTAAATCCTTGATTAAATCAAGACACATATAAGTGGAAATGTATTTCATGTTCAGGGAATAGAATAATTAATTATTGTTAAAATTTTGTGCTACCCCTAGTAATCTACAGATTCAATGCAATCTCTATCAAAATTTTAATGACAGTTTTCAAAGAAATAGAAAAAAATCTTAAAATTTGTATGGAACCAGACAACCCTGAATACTTAAAGCAATATTGAGCAAAAAGAACAAAGATAAAGGCATCACACTTCCTGATCTGAAATTATATTACAAAGCTACAGTAATCAAATCAGTATGGTACTGGTATAGAAACAGACAATAGACCAATGAAAGAGAATAGAGAGCCTAGAAAATAAACCCATGCATACATGGTTAATTAATTTCCAACAGAAGCATCAAGAATACACAGTAGGGAAAAGATAATCTCTTAAATAAATGATGGGATAACTAAATCTACCCATGCAAAATAACTAAATTGGACCCTTTTATGTACACCATATACCAAATATAACTCAAAATGTATTAAAGACTTAACTGTAAGATCTGAAACTTTACAATTTCTTTTTCTTGATTTGACACCAAAACTTAGGAAAAACAAAAATAAATAAGTGGGCTACACCAAACTAAAATGTTTCTGAAACAGAAAAGACAACAATCAGCAACAAAATAGAAAAAAACTTAGTAAATAGAAGACAATATTTGCAAACCATATATACAAAAATGGGTTAATATACCAAATATATGAGGAGCTCATACAACTAAATAGAAAAAATATATAACCTGAAGTCTTTGCTAAGGAAGTATAGAAAACAAATGGGTCAACTAACCAACAAAACCATTTTTTAAAAGTTAATAACAATTCTTCACAAATGTTTTCAAAAATTACAAGAGGAGAAGACATATTCCAACCAACTCATTTTATGAGGCCAGAATTACCCTCATACCAAAATGAACAAAAAAATCAGAAGAGAACACTGTAGACAAATATCTCTTAGAAGATGCATGCATATTATCTTAACACATAAATAGTAAACCAAATTGAGCAATTCATAAAAAGAATTATATAGCACGGCCAGTTGGGATTAAACATAGTTATGCAGGTTGGTTTAACATTCAAAAATCAATTAATATAAAACACCATATTAATAGACTAAAAAAACCTCAATAGATGAAAAAAAAAAAGCAATGGAATTTTTAAAAAAATTTCATTACAAACAAACAAAAACACTCAACAAACTGGCCATAGAAAGAAATTCCCTCAACCTGATAATGGTCTTCTATAAAAAACAAACAAACAAACAAAAAACAACAGAAACCCCCAATTCATATCAAAATGTTACACTTAATATTGAAGTTTGCATGTGTATTCATCATGGGTTCAGAAACAATATAAGGCTGTCTATACTTTCACCATTTTTATGTAAAATTGTGCTAGAGGTTCTAGTCAGGTTAATTAGGCCAAAAATAAATAAATAAAAATAAAAGATACGGAAAAAAAAAAAAACTATCGCTATACACAGATAACATGATACTATGTATGAATAATGGTAAGAAATCCAAAAAAGTTGCTAGATCTGGAAATCTAATAAATGAGTCCATCAAGGTTGTAGGATACTAGGTCAACAAGCGGGAATCAACTACGTTTATGTATACTCACAATGAACAATCTGAAAATGAAATTAAGAAAACATTTTCCTTTAAAATTACACAAAAAAGAACAAAGTAGGGATAAACTTAACCCCCTCCAAAAGCACAAAACTTATACTCTGGAAACTGTAAAGCATTGTTGGAATTCTTTAAGAATCTAAATTAATAGAAAATACAGCAAATCAATCTACCAATGTAATGCAATCTCTATTACAAACCCCACTGATTTATTTGTAGAAATTGACAAGCTGAATCTAGAACTCATTTGAGATTGCAAGGAACCCTTAATAGCCCAAACAATGTTGGAACAATACAATGTAGAAGGATGCACATGTCCTGATTTCAAAACTTACTACAATAATAAGACAAAGTGGTATTGGCATGAGTATAGAGATATAGAACAACGGAATAGAATTGAGATTCCAGAAATAAACTCACACATACATGGCTAACTTTCAACAAGGGTGCCAAAGCCACTCAATGGGGGAAAATATTCTTCAACAAATGGTGCCGGACGCCTGGATAGCCACATGAAAAAGACTGAATTTGAACATTATCTCACACAACATGACAATTAAATGAAAATTGACAAAGACCTAAACAAAAGAGGTAAAACTACACAATTCTTAAAAGAAAACATAGGGGGTAAATTTCCATCACCTTGTTTTGACTCTTAGATGTGATACCATATTGGATTTTTAGATATGACACCAAATGCACAGGCAACAAAAGGAAAATAGATAAATTGGGCCTCATCAAATTTTCAGATTTTTGTGCATCAGAAGACGTTCTCAAGAAGATGAGAAGAAAACTTAGAGAATAAGAGAAAATATCTGAAAATCATACATATTGTAAGAGTCTAGTATCCAGAATATACTAAAGACTCTTACAACTCAATAGTTTAAAAGGCCAAAACCCACCTTAAAGTAGCTAAATTACTTCAATAGACATTTTTCCCAAGAAGATATACAAATGACTGAAAAGCACATGACAAGACGTCAACATCATTAATTGTTAGGAAAGTGCAAATCAAACACAGTGAGATACCACTTCACACACAGTAGGATGGAAATAATGTGTTGAAAAGGATGTGAAGAAACTGGAACTCATATATTGCTGGGAGGAATGGAAAATAATTCAGCATTTGTGGAAAAGTTTGACAGTTCTCCAAGAAATTAAACACAGAATTACCATATGACCCAGAAATTGCATTCCCATACTCTAAAAAAACTGAAACAGATACTCAAACAAATGTTCATAACAGCACTACTTACAAATGCCAAGTGGTGAGAAAAACCCCAAATGTTCATGAACTGATAATTGGATGAATGCTGTAAAATGGATAAATAAGATAATTATGGGTACTTATAAATAAATATATACATATCATGGATAAATAAATGGATACATAGATATCTCTCTATATAATGTTATAAATAATTAGTGTTATACCAGCAATATTTACAATAGCTAAATGGTAAAAACAACCTAAATTTCTATCAACTAATAAGTGGATAAACACTGAAAAATGGATAAGATAAATATAAACACTTAAAAGTAAATATATACATATATTTATATGTATTTATATAACATATGTATATATATACATATGTTATATGTATATATATACACAGGAGAGTACTTCAGAAAAGTTCATAGAAAAATAGAATTAAAAGATAATACAAATATTTCCTTGAACTTTTTGAAGTTCCCTCATACACGTGTGCGTGTGTGTGTATATATGATAAATGGGTACATAAGCATCCACAAATACGTAATGTTATTTAGACATAAAAATAAATGGAGGACGGACACACACTAACACAAGAACATTCACAGTGAAACAAGTCAGACACCAAAGATCACTTACTTTTACGAAATCTGCAGAATGAGGAAATCCACAGAGCCAGAAAGCACATGGCAGGTCGCTAGTTGCTGGGTGGAGGTGGGGACGTGCAGTAACAGCTTAATCATCTTGAGGTTTCCTTATAGAGTCATGAGAACCACCTGCATAAAAACACAGGCACCGGGGGTGAAGGTCCACTGAAAATACTCTTCATAGAGCCCGCTCCACCTTCTGTGTTCTGATTGGTTGGTAACAGCAGTGAAACTATCCAATCAGGGCTTGTCTACGGGGTTCAATCAGAACGCGTCTTCCAGGAGCCCTCATTTGAATACCGGGTCTATAAATGGGCCGAGCAAGCCCACGCTCGGCATATTCTCTTCTCCGAGGCTGGCTTCTGCTTCTTGTCTTCGCTGGGCTCTGCTGGTTTCCCGGAGGTGTCTTCCAGGACAAGGAGTTGAGAAGCCGAGTGATGAGAGCAACGGGAAAAGCTGCTCCGCAGACGTGTCCGAGGGATAGAAGCAGGTTCCTCCCAGGTGGAGACGTTTGCCGGGTCCACGCGGTTCTCCACCCTCCCTGGACATCTCAGGCCTGGTGAGTCTCCCCGTTAAAGTATGTGAGCGACTTGGGGTGGGGAGCGGGCAGGTTACGGTGGGCGGGATCGCAGAAAGCCAGGGAAATCCATCCCCGGCATCCAGAGAACAGCCACAGTCATTGTCCGCTGCAGCCGTCGCCCGCAAGCCCGGAGCCTCCACACAGCCTCCGCCTGCGGCTCCTCTCCTGCTCCCAGCCCTGCGCGGGTCCTACCGGGGCCCCCGGGTCGTGGGAGCCGACGACTCCCGGTAGAGGCAAATGAGGTTCTCGAGCCAAATGTTGAACTTGGATATGTAGGTTATGCCGCGATTCAGCACTCTAGGCGAGATGGTAAATATGTCCACGCCAACACACACGGTGGTGGGGAGGCTTTTGGAAGGACTGATGTGGAAGGGACCGTAGATAGTTTCTCAGATGTTACACGAACTACACGTCTGTAGCACAGTTCCACTTGGTCAATGCTGTATTTTCTGTGTTGTTGAATTCAGTGTGCTCGTATTATGTGAGGCTTTCTTTGTCCACATTCAGTAGGTTCTGTAGTTACCTTTTCGCTGTGATGCTTCCGAGTGCTTTTGTAGAACAAATTGGGTTGTGTTTTCTTTTCTTCTGTTTTTCTTGAAAGCATTTGTGAAGGGTTGGTATTATTTTTGTTTGTTTTTGTTTTGATTATGTATGTTCATGGAGTACAAAGCTGACCATCACCACGTGTGCCCAAGATGTGATGATCAGATCAAAACCGTCAGCATGCCCATTACCACCAGTTGCAGTTATTCTCCATGTCCCCCGCCAAACCTCTCCCTACCCTTCTTCCCCTCTCCCCACTCCACCCCAGGCAACCTTAGGTCCGTTCACTCTCACTGCAAGTCCAATGCACCATTGTGGTCTTTCTCTTAGCTCCCACTTGTAAGTGAGGACATGCAGTATTTTTCCCTGTGTGGCTATCTTATTTCTCTTAACATAATTTTTTCCAAGCTCATCAATTTTGTTGCAAATGGCAGAATATCAGTCTTTCTTATGGCTGAGGAGTATTCCATTGTGTATACATACCAAATTTTCCTTATCCAGTTGTTCCTGTTGAAAATTTAGGTTAGTTCTTTATTTTTTGGTTATTCTAGCTATAGCTGCAGTGAACATGTGAGTGCATGTACCTCAACTTGATGATTTCTGTTCCTTTGTGTATATACCCAGATGTGAGATTACTGGATCCTATGGTATATCTATTTGTAATTGCTTGGTAAACCTCTATACCTCTTTCCGTAGTGGCTGTACTTACAGTCCCACAGCAGTGTAGAAGAGCACCCATTTCTCCACATCCTCCCCAGCATTTCACATTTTGTCTTTTTTATTATAACCCATTTAACTGGGGTGCGGTGATATCTCAATATGGTTTTAATTTGCATTTCCCAGATGATTAGTGATGTTGAGCTTTGTTTGAAGTGCCTCTTAGTCATTTGTATGTCTTCCTTTGAAAAACGTTTTAGCTCCTTGGCTCATTTTTAATCAGGTTTTTTTTTTTTTTTTTTTTGTACTGTGTAGTTGTTTGAGTTCCTTGTATATACTGGGAATTAATACCTTGTCAGATGTATAGTTTGCTAATTGTTTTTCCCATTTTGTAGGTTGGGTTTTTTACTCTGTTGATTCTTTTCTTTCCTGTGCAGAAGCTTTTTAGCTAGAATCCTATTAATTTACATTTTTTTCTTGAATCTGTGCTTTGGGGGTCTTATAAAGTCTTTGCCCACTCCAACTTCTTGAAATGTTTCTCCTATGTTTTCTTTTAGTAGTTGATGGAGTTTGGATGTATTGTCCTCACAGAACTCATGTGGAAATCTCATCCCCAATGTGGCAGTGCTGGAACTTGTTTGAGCCACAGGGGTGGATCCCTCATGAATGGATCAATGCTCTCCCTGGGGGTTGGGGGTAGTGAGTGAGTCCTTGTTCTATTAATTACAGGGAGTGCTGGTTGTTTAAAGGACCCTGGCACCTTCTCTCTCTCTCTCTCTCTCTCTCTCTCTCTCTCTCTTCCTCTCACCATGTGGTCTGCTTGTATCTGCCATCTCCCAGCTGTTTTGTGCCATGACTAGAAGCAACCTGAGGCCTGTACCAGATGCAGCTGTCTCAGAAATGTAAGCCAAATAAACCTCTGTTCTTTATAAGTTTCCCAGTCTCAGGTATTCTGTTATAGCAACACAAAATGGATGAATACATAATCCCACTGGTAGAGCACATAGACAAAAAAGAAAGAGAAAAACTGATATCACACCACTTTAAAAAATCAAAAAGCTCTGAAGACAAACAACAACAGGGAAAGAAGGGAACAAAAGGTATTTAAAGCTAACACATGAAAGCATAAATGCCAAGAGTTAGACAGTACCTTTCAAAAACAACCATAAATGAAAATAGATTGAACTCACCACTCAAAAGGCACAGACTGATTGGTTAAATCAAAATGCAAGACCCAACTATATGCTGTCTTCAAGAGACTCATTTCACTGGTAAAGGTGCACACCGACTAATAGTGAAGGGATGGAAAAAGATGTACCATGCAAATGGAAATAAAAATGAGCAGGAGGAGCTATTTAAATAGTGGATAAAATAGACTTTAAAACAAAAAAAAAAAAAAAAAAAAAAAGGTGCACACCGACTAATAGTGAAGGGATGGAAAAAGATGTACCATGCAAATGGAAATAAAAATGAGCAGGAGGAGCTATTTAAATAGTGGATAAAATAGACTTTAAAACAAAAAAAAAAAAAAAAAAGAAAGAGACAAGGCTGCTATATAATGATAAAGAGATCTATCCAGCAAAAAGACATAACAATCATAAATATAGATGTACCCAACACTGGAGGACCCACATATATAAAGCAAACATGATTAGACCTAGAGAAAAAGATAGACCTCACTATGATAATAGTGGGGACCTGAACACATCGATGTCATCATTGGATAGAGTATCAAGGCAATTAATCAACAGTGAAATACAGGATAGAAACTACACTTTAGACCAATTGGACCTGGCAGATATTTACAGAACATTTCATCCAACAACTACAGAATATACATTCTTCCCATAAGCACACAGAACATTCTCCAAGATAGACCACAATAGGTCACAAATCAAATCTCAATAACTTAAAAAATCCAAATCATTTCAGCTATCATTTCAGAACCCCAAAAGCACAAGCAATAAAAGAAAAAATAAATAAGTGAGATTATGTCAAACTAAAAAGCTTCTGCACAGCAAAGGAAACAATCAACAGAGTGAAATGTACAACCTACAGAATGAGAGAAAATATTTGCAAACTATATACATCCGACAGAAGATTAATATCCAGAATATGCAAGGAACTCAAGTAACTACACAGTAAAAAACCAAATAACCCATTTTTAAAATGGGCAGAGAAAATGAATAGACATTTTTCAAAGGAAGACATACAAATGGCCAACAGACGCTTTAAAAAATTCTCAACATCACTAATCATCAGGGAAATGCTAATTACAACCACATTGAGATATCACCTCACCCCAGTTAGATTGGCTATATTCCAAATGATGAAGAATAACAGCTGCTGGTGAGGACATGGAGAGAATGGAATCCTCCTACACTCTGGTGGGACTGTAAATTTGTATAACCACTATGAAAAACAGTATGGAGGTTTCTCAGTCAACTACAGATAGAACTTCCATGTGATCCAGCAATCCTACCTCTAGGTATATACCCATATGAATGGAAATAATCATATCAAAGGGATACCTGCACTTCCATGCTCATCACAGCTCTATTTATAATAGCCATGACATGGAACTGACCTAAATGTCCATTGATGAATGACTGGATAAGGAAAATGTGATATATATGCACCATGGAATAATATTTGAGTATAAAAAAGAATGAAATTCTGCCATTTGCAACAACATAGATGAGCTTGGAGAAAATTGTGTAAAGAAGTGGGAAAGTGAGAGGAGGAAGGGAGAAAGGCAGTAACTGCTAAAGGACCATAAAAATTGATTACATTGTATAATGAAGAATATACTAAATATCCTGACTTGATCTTTACATATTGCACACAGGAATTGATATTCAACGATGTACCCCACAGATATGTGCAACCAACAATTTTCAAATAATAAATTTAAAAAATAAATATTTGCTAACATGATAATGTAGGTTTTATGGGAGAATGTTAGTATTAATATTTTGAGAGTGCAGATTCAAAGATCTTCTCATTATTCTTGGATACTTGAGCAATGTTCTCCGTGTAGGTGCCAAGTTTTGGCATAATCTGTGAAGATTTTGCTCATAGAAATTGTGTTTTTTTGTTTTGCACTGATTGTATTTTCTTTGAAATACTAATAAAAGGGCCTAAAATTTGTTTAGACTCATGTGGAAATTTATCCGGATAGAGTGGCTGTTTGGATAACATTACTTAAAAATATTAAAATACAAATATACAAAATGTAACCTGGAGCAAAAAGAGTTAAGGGCAACAATATGTGTCTTAAACCATGAAACAATAGGGAGTTTAATATTTGTGATTAAGGTTATGAAAAGGTTTCACTTATACCAGGGAATCGAGAAAGCCATGTGCATCCGTAGCATAGGAGACATGCTCAAAAATAAAAGAGAAAACAAAAAGCTTTCACCTCTGGCTGATCTTTAGGCTCAGTGAAAACATGAAGTAAAGTACATGGCAGAGATGAAAACAGCCTTGCTGAACTAAGAAAGAGAGTACCACACAGAACAAATCGCAAAGATCAATAGTGAACTATTTTTAAAGGACATTATTTTTATTTTGTCTTTATTTTCTTTTTTTGCTCCAGATGTTTAAGACAAATATTTTTCAAACAGCTCCCTGTACACTAAAGTAAAAGAGCAGAAACTTTAGAAACCACACATGACAACAAGTGCAGTTTTTTTGTTGTTTTTTTTTTCCTTTTTGTCTTTTTTACTGACCGGTAACGGGATTGCAACCCTCGGTGTTGCACCTGCACCACGCTCAACCAGGGAGCGGGAACCGGTCTCCACATGGGATCCGAACCCTCGGCAGGAGCGCCGCCGTGCTCCCAGACGGCGCACTCTCCAGTGCGCCACCGGGCCGGCCCAACAAGTGTAGTTTTAAAGTTAGTTTGGAAAAGTCACATTACAAATTTTCTGGCTGGCTGCTAAAGATGTGCCCTAACACACTCACAGATCCTACATGAAAAGATTGGGATATTTATTTTAGGGAGTTCAGGCATTTAAGGAAATATCTGTCAAATCACTAGGTGATCACTAAGCTAGTGAAACAATTCTTCAAACATCATACAGAACAAAAAAATGCAGTACTTACTAAAATAGTTTACAGAAGTCAATAAACTATTACAACTCACAGCAAGAAACAACAGCATATCCTGGAGAGGAAGAATTTTATATTATTCACATCATAACACTCAAAATGTTGAGTTTCCAACACAAAATATGAGACAAATAAGTACACAATATTGTACGGCCTAATCACAGAGGAAAATAAATTAATAGAAAAGGTATTTGATAAAACCACATATAGTATAAACATACTGACTATCCTTGTATCAGCAGTGCTTAGAAGTTAAGGACTCACTGTGGCATAGCCATTGACCACAAGCCTTTGAAGACATAGAAAAACTGAATAATTGATCCTGGATATTACCAAGGGGGATGAGATGATAAGTCCACACAGTATGTGGCCACAAAGCAGCTCAACAGCAGCAGGGTGATCTCAGTGGCCCCTTTCTCTGGGGAGATGCTTGGGGAGCAGCTGGTGCTCTGAAGGTGCTGGGCCTGCCTTTTGTGCCTATGCAAGAGAATCACAATGTACACAGTTAAGAGCAACGTGATTCCCACAAGGATGTCCTTAACTGCTGCCAGTGTGAAAAACAGACTTTTTTTATGAAGCTCATGGAAAAAAATGAGAACATTAATAAATGAGAAAAATATTTTCTGCCTAGATCACATGTGGGGTGGCCCCAGTGAAGAAGAGCTGGCTGTTACAAAGGCACAAGTTGAGAACCCACTAGAAGAGAAAAAATATAGGGTGTGATTTGGAAATATGAATTTGAACTTTGGCAATTGGGAGGTGCTGGGGCTGATGGTGATGGCTTTTAACATGCTCAGGAGGCAGATGGTACCAGTGGAGAGGCCCTTCATCACCCTTTTTGGGTAGGTGACATCCTTAAATTTGAGGCTGTTCTGGAGACTCCCAAATCTATCTGTAGATCACCATAATGAGGAGCATGACTATGTAGATAAAGGCCAAGTGACTGCTTGTCAGGTCAGAAGGCCTGGGTCTGAGATCCAGCAAGTGTGAGGATGCAGAGAAGGAAAATGTTTGCTTTCCTTGGAAAATGCCAGCTTGGGAAAAACATACTTTTTTTATAGCACTATAACTTAAATATTTATTCTTTACCAGAAAAATTAAACAAATAAAGCCTATCTGGAAATACAAACCAACAAAAAAGGTATCATGACATCATTGTCTCTGTGACTGTGTCAGCCATCACCACCAACCTCCCTGCCCATCATTGTAACCGTCATCAGAGTGTTCTGGGTCATCCCTAATCATCACTGGAGCATCTTCCCTGTCCTGCCCCATCATCATGCTATTCTGTCCACCTTACTCAGCCACCACATCTACAATGATGCCAATGAGCTCCCCTTTCTGTGTGCCTGCATGGTCTTCATTCTTTCTGTCCAGTTACAGTGACCGTGTGTTCCGGAAGTTTTTAGTTCATTTGTATATCTTCTCTTGAATTCCTCAAGAGCAGAAACAGTGACTCATGAACACTGGTATGTGCACACTGGCACACTGCTGAGCACGCATGTGCTCAGTAATGCCTTTTACACTGAGGTGAATGACTAGAGATGAGCTGACAATCACAAGAGGAAATTCAAGGGTTTGGCTTCTCTTCTCTGGTGTTCTTTCTGACTTCATTACCAAGATGCGGTTTACTGTCTGGCTAGTCTTTTGGGCTCTGGGGGCACTGCCTGTTTACCCCGACCTTGGTCCTCAATAGCAGAGGGAAGCCCTCCAACCTCATTATGCTCAAGTATAAATTAGAATAAATCATGATGTTTGGTACATGGAGATGTGAATATTAAATCTGAAATAAATATGGAAAGTTTATGTATGATCTTAAAACATAATAATCACATAGAATTATCAGGCGAAGGTTATATTTTAATTTATTCCTTGATACTGGCTATAATCAAAATGATGGAGAAAAACATGCTGGCAAGGATGTGGAGAGAATGGATGCACATTCACTGTTGGCAGGACTGTAAATTAGTACAACCACTATGGAAAACAGTATGAAAGTTCCTCAAACAACTATAGATAGATCTACCATATGATTCAGCAATCCACTTCTGGGTATTTACTCAAAGGAATGGAGATCATCATGTCAAAGGGGTACCTGCACTCCCATGTTCATTGTAACTCTATTTATGGTAGCCAAGATATGGAACCACCTAAATGTTCATCAATGGATGACTGGTTAAGGAAAATGTGGTATATATACACCATGGAATACTACTTTTCCATAAAAAAGAATGAAAGTCTGCCATTCACAACAACATGAATGAGCTTGGAGAAACTTATGTTCAGTGAAATAAGCCAAGCACAGAGGGAATGTCCTCACTCATAAGTGGGAACTAAGAGAAAAAGAAGGAGGGAAGGAAATATCACAGTGGTGCATTGGACTTGCAAAGAGAAAGAGAGAGCATACGTAGGGTTGAAGAGTGGGGTGGGGGAAGTGGGAAGAGGAGGGAGGTCAGTGATTAATTGGGTGGGAGACATGGGGAATCATTGCAATTTGTGGTAATGGGCATACTGAATAGTATTGATCTGGATTTCACATCTTGGGCACAAGTGGTGATGGTCAGCCTTCTACTTCATGAATATTCATAATCAAAGAAACAAATAATTTATTCCCACTTACAAGTGGCTTAAACACATCGCCCTAGTTCTATGTAGAGCTTCCCAGATTCCTTTGCCTTAAGAATAAAGTAGAACTAGTGACCATAATGTCAGACACTTCTAAAGTGTCTGCTCATGGAAATGTGTTTTCCAGTGTTTTGCTTTATTTTCCCACAATCCTAAAGAAAGATCTCATATATACCTTAAAATTCACATTCCCAGGAACATGGTCCTAAATTATGTGACAGGATAAAATAGGTCAGGTTGCAATCCCTACAAGAAGTCTAGATTATAATTTCTCCTTACCCCATATGAACTAATGGAGGGGAAAAAGTGACCAACACATTTATATTTTTTCAAGTTTGTCTTTTAATGTAGATATTAGTAGATGTTTAGCTCCTTAATAGAAGGGACCCATGACTTTTGCTGGAAATTTTTATCATCTCCCTAAAATTCTGGATCTGGAATTCAAAATTACTGAATTAGAAACTTTAGTAAAATTAAACAGTATACAGAATTTAGGATGAATATTCAATTCTCTTCAAATATAAGATCATGAATTTTCTCTAAAAGGAAAGACATGAAGTGGAAAATAGGTAATTATCAGATATCCAGCAAAAGTTTTTCTACATTAAAGAGAATTCAAATGAAGCAGATGAAATGTCATCATGGTCATCTGTTAAAGCCTTATTACTTCAAAGATTAAAGAAATTCAGTTTTCACCTGATGTTTTCTCATACTGTTATACTTGCTTTTCTCTCCCAAACACTTCTAGGGTGTTTTATGTGAATTAGTTCTGAGTGTGAGCAATAAGACAAGTGGTTTTTCAGAGATTAATTTAAGTGATGTGGACTTTCATGTAAAAATTAATTTTGTAAGATAATATTCTACAAATATAGTACTTAAAATTATAAGAAAACCAGAGAAACTGTGATAGGAGTCTGACTGAGCGGACTTGTGAGTATAAAGTGGGGGATTATTCCAGGACCCTCTGTCTGGAACACCAGCCGTCTCATAAACAAAACAAACAACAATAAAACCAGAGACTTTAGGCATTATATTTCATATAAATAAAATGATAGCATTATATAGTCTTTTGTGCCTGTGTTAATTAATCATAATGTTTTGAGAATCATTCAAGTTGCACATATGATTTGTTACTTATTATTGCTGAGAAATATTCCATTGTGTATATACACCAAAATTTGGTAATTCTTTCAATAGTTGATGAATTTTACCCATTTTTTTGTCAAGTTGTGTATGTTCTTTTACTGAGCTTTACAAGTTTTTAATATACTCTGAATACCAATCTATCAAATATATGTATTTCAAAAATTAGTCCCAAGCTACTGGTGCCTGTTCATTTTCTCAACAGCATCTTAAACAGACCAAATTTTTTATTTTTTATTTTTATGATTTATGCTTTGCATGTCCCATGTTTGTGGTGGGTTAGAAATCTTGATTCTCATTTGATTTTAGAATAGGACTTTTAGGTAAATGCATATGTAGGGCAAAAGCCCTCGGATAGGAGACCAAAGTCTACTGATAGAGGGCAAAAGCCCATTTACTCAATGCTAATTAAATAATGTTAGTTCTCGGGCCGGCCCGGTGGCGCACTGGATAGTGCGCCGCTTGGGAAGCGCGGCGGGGCTCCCGCCCGAGGGGTCGGATCCCACCCACAGACCCGTTCCCG
>NW_007731756.1:58056-67071 GCF_000696425.1 Galeopterus variegatus | reverse complement strand
AAAAAAAAAAAAAAAAAAAAAAAAATGTTAGTTCTCATTTTATTTTTAGAATAGGGTTTTTAGGTAAATACACGCTGGGGCAAAAGCCCTTGAGTAGGAGGCAATGGCTTATAACCAGAGAGCAAAAGCCATCGAATCAACTCTAATCACTGCTTAGATATGGGATTGTATACTTTAATGATTTTGGAGCTAACAGGTGGTTGTCATACTGATACTGTTGAGAGATTTTAAGAATTGCTGAAGGAAAAGATGTGAGAAAAATATTTGCTAGGGGCAAACTGTCTATTGGGAGAAACTTTAGAGATAATTGTACTTAGATTTTATCATAAGAATGTAACTTTTGCTTAAGGAGACGTTATACTTTAGATAATGAGCCAGTTTGACCAACTTAGCTTTTCACTAATTGTACTTTGGAAAGTCACATTGTTAATTTTACTGCTGTTACTAGTTTCCATTGCTTAAGCTATACTTAGCCATAGATAACTTTTGTAACATCACCCATGTCCTTATGTCCTTTTATAATGATTTAATCAACTGAATTTTCTTGTGAAACTTCCTTGTCTTTACAATAAAAAACAGAAGCTAACTTTGAATGGGGCTGTAGCCACTTTTCTCTGGGATACAGACCCTCTGGGCTTCTCAATGCATTCATGGTGCTTTGAGTAATCCTTTTTGCATCTCCCTTACACAGAGAAGTGTGACACATGTTAACAAAATGATTGGCAGTACCTAGGTCACACAAATTTATTCAGTGCTTTTCTCCCAGAAAATACAGAATTTCAGCTCTTGCATTTAGGTCTATAATCCATTTAAGGCTAATTTTTCAGTTTTTACATAAAAATACAACCAATTATCACTTTTTAGCATACAGATTTCCAATTCTTACAAGAAAATTTAGATTATTCTTTTCCCTTTGAATTGTCTTGGTATGTTTCTTGTTATGCAGCTGATCACATATATGAAGATATGTTTCTGAACTTCCTATATCATTCAAAGTATAATTCCTAAACAACAGAACACTATCTTGAGTACTGTAGTTTTATTGTTGTCTTAATAACAGGTATTTTGTCTCTATTTTTTTCAGTGTTCTAATTTAGTTTTTCTGTGTTTTCAGTTAAGTTTTATAAACAGTTTATCCAATATTACAAACACTGTGGTTATATTTGCATTGAAATTGCATTGACTATATAGATCAATTTAGAGAAAATTTGCATCTTAACCTTATTGAGTCTTTCAATTAATGAACATGAACAGCTCTACTTATTTAGGTCGTCTTTAATTTCTCTCAGCTTATTTTTTTGACATTTTTCAATGGATTCATTGTTCTTTACTATGTTTTATCAATATTTCATGCTGTTGGAATCATTTTGAAATTTATTATTTTAATTTTTATTAGCATCCTAAAACAACACAATTTACTTTTACACATTTAGTTTATTTCCTGTGAATTGCAGGATTCAAATGTTTCAGTAACTTTTTTGTTAACTTCTTAAGATTTACTACATTGAAGATTATGTTATCTAGAGAGAGAGAGAGAGAATTTTATTACTTTTTACTCTATGCATTTTGGTTCTATGCATTTTGATTATTTGAAATGTCTTTGCATTGGCCTCCAATTTATAAGAATACTCAACAATCTACAATACAGGTAAAAAATTAATACAATATAATTATAGAAAATATAAATTATTTAAATTGAAGCAGGAATAAATTTAAAAACTAAGAAGAACTGAGCAAATTGAGTTCATCAGTGAGATGCCACTTCTACAGGCCAGGATTTGAAGGGTGTTTTATATCATGCTTAAGAAGCAGGCATTATGACTGCTACTGTAATCATTTCACATTATAAAATGATACATATCTTCTCCCCATTTATATATGTTATTGTATTATAATAACAGCTAATAGTGATAGTATGTTGAAGAATTTTAAGTAGTACTTTTACTTAAAAATGAAAATACAGAGATAGGTCCACAAGATAACAGTAGATCCACCTGACATTTTTTCCCACAGGGGAGACATGACTTAACAACAATACACAGAGCAAATGGCCTTTGAAAGAACTCCCAGAAATATTTAAGAGGCTCTAGCACCCAGTCAAGTTCAATATTCAGACAAGATGCACTGAAGCTGGTAGAAAATTTTGTGGTATTTACCACCTTAAACAACCCCTCTCTCCATTCGTCTTAGTCTGTCTGGCTGATATAACAAAATATAAACTGGGTAGCTTGTATACAACAGAAATTTATTTTTCATTGTCTGGAAGTTTGGAAGTTTAATATCAGAATGCTAACAGATTTGACATCTCCTGAAGAACTTTTCTTCATGGATGTGACTTCTTGTTGTGTCTTCAAAATGTGGAAGGAGAAAAGAAGCTCCGTGGGACCAATTTTATAAAGTACTAATTCCATTTGTGAGAGCCCTGCTCTCATGATACAATTCCATTTCAAATACCTGTCTCTTTACACCATATTTGTAATTAGGTTTCAATGTATAAATTTTAGGAGAACACACACATTCAGCCCATAGCACTAACAAAACATGACATGTAAAGAAAAAAATCTTCCAACACCTAGCTTCTTCCTCAGGAGGAAAAGAGATACTGGACAATGCATCTCATGTTCTGGCTTTTTAGGGGTCTTTTCAAAAAACTGGTTTCTGTCTCACCTGGCTCAGAAAAGTAATAAAATGGGGGTTTGGGTGACAGGGGACTTTTGGGAACAGACTACTGTGACAATTCATTATAGCACCAGAGAAACTAGAGTTCCACTGACAGACACCAAGGTAAGCAAGAGATTACAGAATCCATAGAAGAAGCAGTCAAACCTTTTAATTGAAAAATTACATAAACAAGCTCAGAGAAGACACTTACTGGAAAATTTTGAGAGATCCCAAAGTTCTCTTATCAAGATGATTGGTGAAAGTTTCTCATGTATAAAAGTCAGATTTTTTTTAAATGCCCCTCTCTCATTTAAAAAGTCACAAGACATACACAGAAACAAACAAATAAAAAATGACCAGATCAAACAAAAAAAATTTATGGAGAATGTCTCAAAAGAAATAGAATTTTGTAAATAACCTGTCAGGAGATTCAAAATAACCATCGTAAGATTGTTTGAAAAAAAAAAAAGGGGGGGGGATTGCTCAAAGAGCTCAGATAAAACACAAATAGGCAACCAAACTAATCAAGATGATAGATTAATAAAATGAAAATATCAACAAAGAAATAGAAACTATATATTTTAAAAAGAACCTAACATAAACTGAGATCTGAAAAACATAATTTCTGAATTGTAAATTTGACTAGGAGTGTTCAAGAGCAGTCTTGGCCAAGCAGAGGGATCAGCATATTTGAAGAGAGTTCATTTGAAATTATTGAGTCAGATAAACAAAAAAGAAAAATAAATGAAGAAAAGTGAAAGGAACCTGAGGAATTTATAGGACACCATCAAATAGATTGTTAAATTCATTATGAAAGTTCCAGAAAGAGAAGGAAGAGAGAAAACCAAGAGAAATTAAAAAAAAAAAATAAGACAAAAAGATTTTCCAAGTTTGAGGAAAGAAATGGACACATAAATTCAAGAAATTTCAACCAGAAAAAGTTTTAAAAGAGTCAGAAAGGAAAGCATTATATCAAACTATCAACTGACATGCACATAGACAAAATTTTGAAAGCAATTAAGATAATAATAATAAAACATGCAAACAACTTGAAGACATTCCATTTATATGGATTGAAAGAATATCATCAAGTTGGTGATATTACCCCAATCAATCATAGATTCAATGCAATAGCTACCTAAATCTTAGTGGTATTTTTTTGCAGTTGGAAAACTATTTTAAAACTTATAAGGAATCTAGAGACTAGGAGTACTGAATATTATCTTGAAAAAACATGTCAAAACTGGACCATTCACAATTTCTGAGCTAAAAATTATTTACAATGCTTCAGAAACCAAAATAATGAGTTACTGTATGAAAACATCAAGACAAGTAGTAAATAACAGATAACTCAGAAATGAACCATTGGACATGTCGTCAAATGATTTTCAGCAAGGGTGCAAAGAACAAAAAAATCCCTTCAACAAACATTGTTTGGGAAAGTGGATATCACTATGCAAATTTAGAAGTCAGATTTCTTTGCATCATTTAAAAAGTATAAAAACTCTAAATGGATTAAAGACCTAAATGTAAGACCAAAAGTTATAAAACACCTAAATAAAATATTTTAGAAAATCAACATCATGGCATTGTATATGGTAATAATTTCTTGTATATGACACCAAAAACAGTCAACAAAAGCAAAAATTGGCAAATAGGACTATATTACACTCAAAAATTTCTGTACAACAAAGGAAAAGATTAACTCAGTGAAAAGTCGACCTACAGATGGGAGAAAATATTTGTTTTTATGTTTGTTTGTTTTTGGTTTGAACAATTAATATACCTGGTTTTATTATCAACACATGAATCTCTCAAAAGCCACAAAAGAGAAAGCCCAGAAATTAAATGGATAGCAACTCTGGGTGGGTCTTTTACAAGGTTACTTAATCAACTTTTAACTTGACTTTTTATTTTATTTTATTTTATTCATTTTTTTAATTGGTTATGAATATTCATGGGTACAAAGCAAATTGCCACCACTCGTTCCTGAGATGTGATGGCCAGATCCATACTGACAGTATATCCATTACCACAAATTCAGATTATACTCATGTCCCTCACCCAATTATCCCCTCAATTATCCCCAACCTCCCTTCCCACACCCTTTTCCCCACGCCACTTTGTACCCCTAGGTATGTTCTCTCCCTCTGCAACTCCAATGCACCACTGTGGTCTTTCTTTCCTTTCTTCTTTATCTCTTAGCTCCCATGTATGAGAGATTATATATGGTATTTATCCTTCTGTGCTTTCCTTATTTCACTCAACAGGTTTCCCCAAGCTCATCCATGTTATTGCAAATGGGAGAATTTCATTCATTGTGATGGTAGAGTAGTATCCCATGGTGTATATATACCACAATTTCCTTATCCAATCATCCATCAAATAGACATTTAGGTTGTTTCCATAACTTGGCTGTTGTAAACAGAGCTGTGATGAACATGGGAGTGCAGGTATCCCTTCGACATGATGATTTCCATTCCTTTGTCTGTATACCCAGAAGTGGGATTGCTGGATCATATGGAGGATCTATCTGTAGTTGTTTGAGAAACCTCCATACCATTTTCCATAGTGGTTGTACTAATTTACAATCCCACCAACAGTGTAGGAGTGCTGCCTTCTCTCCACATCCTCACCAGCATTTGGTATTCTCATTCTTTTTGGTTATGGCCAGTCTAACTGGGATGAGATGATATGTCAGTGTGGGTTTAATTTGCATTTCCTTGGTGACTAGTGATGTTGAGCATTTATTCATGTACCTATTAGCCATTTGTATGTCTTCCTTTGAAAAATGTCAGTTCATTTCCTTTGACCATTTTTTAATTGGGTTATATTATTTTTACTGTATAATTGCTTGAGTTCCTTGTATATTATGGATATTAATTCCTTGTCAGATGCATAGTTAGCAAAAATTTTCTCCCAGTCTATAGGTTGTCATTTCACTCCTCTTGATTGTTTCCTTTGCTGTGCAAAAGCTTTTTAGTTTGGGCTGGCCCGGTGGCGCACTGGATAAGTGCGCCGCTTGGGAAGCGTGGCGACACTCCCGCCCGAGGGTTCGGATCCCACATACAGACCGGTTCCCGCTCACTGGCTGAGCGAGGCGCGGGAGCAACACCGAGTGTTGCAATCCTGTTGCTGGTTCCCGGTCCGGTACGGGGGCAACACTGAGGGTTGCGATCCGTTGCCAGACACGGAAAAAGACAAAAAAAAAAAAAAAAAAAGCTTTTTAGTTTGATATAGTCCCATTTGTTTGTTTTTTGTTTTGTTGCTTGTGCTTTGGGGCTCATGTACATAAAGTCTGTGCCCAGACCTTGTTCCTGAAGTGTTTCACCTATATTTTGTTTAATGATTTTACAGTTTCAGGTCCTATACTTAAGTCACTAATCCACTTTGAGTTGATTTTAGTGTATGATGAGAGGTGCATGTCTAGTATCATTCTTCTACATATGGATATCCAAGTTTCTCAGCACCATTTATTGAATAGGTGGCATTTTCTCCAGCATATGTTTTACAGATGCCTGTCAGCCTAAGGGGTGATTTTTGTGTTCTCTGTTCTGCTCCACTGGTCCAAGTGTCTATTTTTATGCCAGTACCATGCTGTTTTGGTTACAATAGCTTTGTAGTATAATTTAAAGTCAGGTAGTGTTATGCCTCTGGCTTTATGTTTTTTGCTCAGGATTGCTTTGGCTACTTGGGGTCTTTTGTTATTCTATATGAATGCTGAGAATGTTTTTCCATTCCTGTGAAGAATGTCATTAGTGTTTTGTTGGTGATTGCATTGAAACTGTAGATCACTCTGGGAAGTATAGACATTTTTGCAATGTTAATTCTTCCAATCCAAGAGCATGTAATGTCTTTCCATCATTTTATGTCTTCTTTAATTTCTTTCAGTAGTGCTTTGTAGTTCTCATTGAACAGAAGTTTCACCTCCTTGGTTAAATTGATTCCTAGGTATTTATTTATTTGTGTGTGTGTGTGTGTGTGTGTGTGTGTGTGTGTGTGTGTGTGTGTGTTGTAAATGGGCTTACTTGCTTGATTTCTCTTTCTGTTAGCTCATTATTTGAGTATATAAGTGCAACTGATTTGGGGGCATTTATTTTGTATCCTGCAATGTTACCAAAATTATTTACCAGCTCTAGGAGTTTTTTGATAGAGTCTTTAAGTTTTTTTATATATAGTATCATGTCATCATCAAATAGGGACAGTTTAATTTCATCTTTTCCAATCTGGATGCCCTTTTTTTCTGTCTCTTGTCTGAGTGCTTTGGCTAACATCTCCACTACTATGGTTACATAGAATTGGTGAGAGTGGGAATACTTGTCAGGTTCCTGTTCTTAAGGGAAAAGCCTTCAGTTTTTCTCCATTCGGAATGATACTGGTGGTGAGCTTGTCATGGATGGCTTTTATTGTGTTGAGATACTTTGCTTCTATACATAATTTGTTGAGAGTCTTTATCATGAAGGATGTTTAATTTTGTCAAATGCTTTTTGTGCATCTATCGAGATAATCATATGGCTTTTGTCCTTGAGTTTATTGATGCAATGTGTCACATTAATTGACTTTTGTATGTTGAACCATCCTTGAATCCCTGGGATGAATCCCACTTGATAATAGTGTATAATTTTTTTAATGTGTTGCTGTATTCTGATTGCTAATATTTTGTTGAGGATTTTTGCATGTATGTTCATCAAGGATATTGGTCTGTAATTTTCTTTTTTTGTTGTGTCTTTATTTGGTTTTGGTATCAGGGTTATGTTGGCCTCATAGAAAGAATTTGGGAGAATATCTTCTATTTCAATTTTTTGGAATAGTTTGAGAACGGGTATTAATTCCTCTTTAAAGGTTTGGTAGAATTCATGTGTAAAGACATCCAGGCCTGGTTTTTTTTTTTTTTTTCCCGGGAGCCTGCTGATTACTGCTTCAATCTTATTGCTTGTTATTGGTCTGTTTAAGTTTTCTACCTCTTCTTTGTTCAGTTTGGGTTGTTTGTATGTGTCCAGAAACTAATCCATATCTTCCAGGTTTTCATATTTGTTGTAATACAGTTGTTTATAATATTATAATAGTCTCTAATGATTTTTCATATTTCTGTGATGTCAATTGTAATGGTGTGAAAATATTTATAAATTATATATCTAATAAGGGCCATATCAGGCCCTGATTGACACAAGCAGCTAAGAAGTGACCACACTGTGCCTCCACACTCAGTCTGAAGTTTTGTCCAGGCAGGGAGGGAAGCCACAACTGTAAATACCCGCAGACTATATAACCTTTGAGAATTCCCAACCTGAGTGGTGAAGTAGCAACCCCACACAGTGATTCAGCATAGTCTAAGGCTCTATCAGGTTGTGAAGCAACCCTGGGTCTTCATATTCCTGTGAAGCATAGCTTCTGGTCATGCTCATTCAGAGGGTTCCCTTTTGTAACTTCTGTCTCTTTATTGATATTCTTTATCCATCTTTTTACTTCCAAATGATTTATGTTTTTTGACTGGAAGAATCTCCTAAACAGTAAGGTTGGATCATTTTTTAATTTATTTTGGCAATTCCATTTTTCAATTGTAGGTTTTAAATCACTTTCCTTCAATCTAAGAACTGATAAGAAAGGACAAATTCTATCATTTTGGTAATTGTTTTCCACATTTCTTATTTTATCTTTTTTATTCTTCAGACCCTCCTTTGCTGACTTCTGTGTGCTTCTCTGATATTTTGTAGGTAAAATAATTATTTTCTTCCCTTATCCTTTTTCTATATATATATTTTAAATTTTTATCATATTTGTTACCACATTAGATTCAATTTTATGCCAAAAACACATTCTACACTTATCTATTTCTTCTTCTTTATGCTGCTTTTGTCACATGCAGCATCTTTATATATTATGTGTGCTTTAACTTAATTATAATCATTGTTTATTTATTAGTCTTTTAAGTCATATAGAAAAGATTACAAAAGAAAATAGAATTTACAGAACAAATTACTTTTAATATGGAAATTTGTATTTTCCTATGTAACTTTATTGGCGTTCCTTATTTTTCATGTGCCTTCAGTGAATGCCTCGTGTTCTTTCTTTCAGCCTGAAAGATACTATTTAGCACTTTTGTAGTCCAGGTCTGCCAGCAAGACCTCCCTAGTTTTTTTACCTAAAAATTTCTTATCTTATTCATTTTTAGAGGAATATTTTGCCAGATACAGTATTCGGGTTGGTAGATTACACTCCCTGGCACTTTCAATATGTAACTCTACTCTCCCCTCTCCTTTGTGTTTTTTGATGAGAAACCATAACCATCCTTTGTAAATAAAGAGTCACTTCTTTCTTACTGCTTTGAACGTTTTGTCTTTGTCTTTGTCTTTG